>NC_135963.1:992969-1151273 GCF_053455715.1 Rhinoraja longicauda
TCCCTCCCTGGGTCACTCCAGTGGGTGCAGAATAGCTGCATACATCATCGAGATGCTGGGGAAATGGCTGGCAAGGTTGAACACGCAGAGATCTCTCAACTCCCAGAACTCCTGCAACTCACCATGAAGAAGACACATAATGGAGACACAAATTCATGAGGGATAGGAGCAAAATTAGGCCATTCGGCCCATCAAGTCTACTCTGCCATTCAATCATGGTTCATCTCTCTCTCCCTCCTAACCCCATTCTCCTGCCTTCTCCCCATAACCCCTGACACCCGCACTGATCAACAATCTATCTATCTCTGCCTTAAAATATCTCCACTGACTTGTGGCCTCCACAGCCGTCTGTGGCAAAGAATCCCACAGATTCACCACCCTCTGACTAAAGAAATTCCTCCTCATCTCCTTCCTAAAGGAACGTCCTTTAATTCTGAGGCTGTGCCCTCTGGTCCTAGACTCTCCACTGGTGGAAACATCCTCTCTACATCCACTCTATCCAGGCCTCCACAGATGTCGGTGACAAGGATGAAGTAGGCAAAGGGGCAAATCTCCCATCTTTTATAACTTGGTCATCCCCACCCCCCACCCTGGTGGCGTACATATCTCACCTTCCCTCCCACCCCCCCCCCCCCCCCCCCCCCCCCCCCAGTACCCTGCTCCCCCCCCCCCCCTCACAGTACCCTGATCCTCCCCCCCAATACCCGGCTCCCCCAATACCCCGGCTCCCCCCCCTCCCAGTACCCTGCTCCTCTCCCCTCCCCCCCCCACTCCCCAAGTACCCTACTCTTCACCCCCTCGACCCCCAGTACCCTGCCTCCCACCGCCCCGGTACCCAACTCCCCCCCACCCCCCCCGGTACCCCTGCTCCTCTCCCCTCCCCCCAGTACCCTGCCCCTCCAGTACCCTGCCCCTCCTCCCCCCCCAGTACCCTGCTCCTCTCCCCTCCCCCCCCAGTACCCTGCCCCCTCCAGTACCCTGCCCCTCCTCCCCCCCAGTACCCTGCTCCTCCCCCCACCCCCCGGTACCCTGCTCCTCCCCCCCCCCCCCGGTAACCCGGCTCCTCACCCCCCCCCCCCCCCCCCCCCGGTACGCTGCTCCCTCCCCCCCCACCCCCCCCGGTACCCTGCTCCTCCCCCCCTCCTCCCCCGGTACCCTGCTCCTCCCCCCCCCCCCGGTACCCGGCTTCCTCTCCCCCCCCCCCCCCCCCGGTACGCTTCTCCTCCACCCCCACCCCCCCCCGGTACCCTGCTCCTCCCCCCTCCTCCCCGGTACCCTGCTCCTCCCCCCCCCCCCGGGCGGGGTACCCGGGCTCCTCCCCCCCCCCCCCCGGTACCTGACTCCTCCCCCCCCGCCGGTACCCCGGCCTCCTTCCCCCTCCCCCCCACAGTATGCTGCTCCTCCCCCCCACCCCCCCAGTACCCTGCTCCTCCCCCCCATCCCCCGGTACCCCCGGCTCCTCCCCCCCCCCCCCCAGTACGCGTGCTCCTCCCCCCCACCCCCTCGGTACCCTGCTCCCCCCCCCTCCCAGTACCCTGCTCCTCCCCTCCTCCCCCGTACCCTGCTGCTCCCCTCCTCCCCCCGTACCCTGCTCCTCCCTCTCCCCCCCGTACCCTGCTCCTGCCCCCTCCCCAGGCACCCTGCTCCACCCCCCCCTCCCCCAGTACCCTGCTCCTCCCCCCTCCTCCTAAACTCATCTCCCATCCCCAAGCCCCCAACTCCCTTTTACCCCCCGTCCCCCTCCCCACCCCATGTGGGAGGAGGAAACCCACGTGGTCACGGAGAGCGTGCAAACTCCTCCACACAGACTGCAGTTCTTTGTGTGTGCGGAATGTGAGAATGTGCACAGTACCCCAGCTGACTGTCTAAGCTGTGTGCCTGTACCTTTGCAGGGTTTGACGGGGAGGCAGGGAGCTCATGGTGAAGCTGGGACTGCCAGTTTACCGGTGGAGTAACTCTGTTCATCCACACACACCTGCAGAAACACCACTTCAATAGTTTAACCAGATTGACACAGAGTGCTGGAGTAACTCAGCAGGTCAGGCAGCATCTGTGGAGAACATGGATAGGTGACGTTTCACAGAGTGCTGGAGTAACTCAGCGGGTCAGGCAGCATCTGTGGAGAACATGGATAGGTGACGTTTCGGGTCGGGACCCTGCCACAATTACATTTCAAAGATAGACAGACACAAAATGCTGGAGTAACTCAGCGGGACAGGCAGCGTCTCTGGAGAGAAGGTATGGGTGATGTTTCAGGTCCAGACCCTTCTTCAGACCTGTACCCACAACATCACCCATTCCTTCTCTCCACAGATGCTGCCTGACCCGCTGAGTTACTCAGCATTTTGTGTCGACCTTCGATTTAAATCAACATCTGCAGTTTTTTTTCCTACTACATTTCAAAGATATTTGGATATGGATAGGAAATGGATGAGGAGCAAATGGGACCAGTGTAGATGGGGTATCTTGGTCAGCAATGGGCACATTGTACGATTCTGATTCTAAAGGAGATGTGTGGGGCAAGTTAATCTACACAGAGGGTCGTGGGGCCTGGAGGGGGTGGTGGTGGAGGTAGTTATCATAGTGGCGTTTAAGCTTTTATATCAGCATATGGATATAGAAAACAGAAAACATAGAAAATAGGTGCAGGAGGAGGCCATTTGGCCCCTTTGAGCAGCACTGCCCATTCATTGTGATCATGGCTGATCGTCCACAATCAGTAACCTGGCCCATATCCCTTGATTCCACTAGCCCCTACAGCTCTATCTAACTATATATGCAGGGAATAGGGGATATCGATCACGTGCAGTTTAAGTTGGCTTCAGGGTAAGCACCGACATGGTGGGCAGAAGGGCCAGTCCCTGTGCTGTACTGTTCTGCTTTGTTCATGTTCTTCAACCTGGAGGTCACGGTTTTCAGGCCCCTGCACCTTCCTCCCGATGGTAGCAGCAAGATGAGAGTGTGGCCAGGGTGGTGTGGGTCAGTGAGAGTGTGGCCAGGGTGGTGTGGGTCAGTGAGAGTGTGGCCAGGGTGGTGTGGGTCAGTGAGAGTGTGGCCAGGGTGGTGTGGGTCAGTGAGAGTGTGGCCAGGGTGGTGTGGGTCAGTGAGAGTGTGGCCAGGGTGGTGTGGGTCAGTGAGAGTGTGGCCAGGGTGGTGTGGGTCAGTGAGAGTGTGGCCAGGGTGGTGTGGGTCAGTGAGAGTGTGGCCAGGGTGGTGTGGGTCAGTGAGAGTGTGGCCAGGGTGGTGTGGGTCAGTGAGAGTGTGGCCAGGGTGGTGTGGGTCAGTGAGAGTGTGGCCAGGGTGGTGTGGGTCAGTGAGAGTCTGGCCAGGGTGGTGTGGGACTCTGATGATGCTGGCTGCCTGTTTGAGGCAGCGCCTCCAGTGGATCCCTTGGATGGTGGGGGGGTCAGTACGTGTGATGGACCTTGGATGGTGGGGGGGTCAGTACGTGTGATGGACCTTGGATGGTGGGGGGGTCAGTACGTGTGGTGGACCTTGGATGGTGGGGGGGTCAGTACGTGTGGTGGACCTTGGATGGTGGGGGGGTCAGTACGTGTGGTGGACCTTGGATGGTGGGGGGGTCAGTACAGCTGATGGACCTTGGATGGTGGGGGGGTCAGTACGTGTGGTGGACCTTGGATGGTGGGGGGGTCAGTACGTGTGGTGGACCTTGGATGGTGGGGGGGTCAGTACGTGTGGTGGACCTTGGATGGTGGGGGGGTCAGTACGTGTGGTGGACCTTGGATGGTGGGGGGGTCAGTACAGCTGATGGACCTTGGATGGTGGGGGGGTCAGTACAGCTGATGGACCTTGGATGGTGGGGGGGTCAGTACGTGTGGTGGACCTTGGATGGTGGGGGGGTCAGTACAGCTGATGGACCTTGGATGGTGGGGGGGTCAGTATGTGTGGTGGACCTTGGATGGTGGGGGGGTCAGTACAGCTGATGAACAGGGCAGTGTCCACCACACTCTGTCTCCTTTGTACTGGGTTGTTGGAGTTGTTGAAGCAGGCCGTGATACAACTGTCAGTGTGCCCTGCACTGTACACCTGTGGACAGAGTATTCAAGTAGGAACTTAAGGAGAAGTCTCAGCAGCCACCCACACCCCGTGCCTACCCCAGCTTTACAACAACATGTGGCTATCTAATTGTCTTGCCTTACAGGGAATGACAGGCTCACCTGGTGCCAAAGGAGCAGTGGGACACCCTGGTCCACGAGGAAACCCTGGGAAAGGTGGAAAACCGGGAATTCCTGGAATCCGTGGGCCATCTGTAAGTAAATCTCTTGCTCCAAATCTCCGCACTAACCATTAAACACAATGGTGCAGTGGTAGAGTTGCTGTCTCACAGCACCAGAGACTCGTGATCAATCCTGACCACAGGTGCTGACTGTACAGAGTTTGTATGTTCTCCCCATGACCACGTGGGTTTTCTCCGGGTGTTCTGGATTCCCCCCACACTCAAAGGACGTGCAGGTTTGTAGGCTAATTGGCTTCTGTAAATTGTAAATTGTCCCTCGTGTGCAGGATGGTGCTAGTGTGTGGGGTGATCACTGGGCGGCACTGTTTCCGCACTGTAGCTCTAAATTATAAAGTGGTCCAGTGGTTATTTGGCCAGTTTTGGGTTGACGTTTCGGTCAGAAGAGTCACAACCCAAAACGTCACCTTTCCATGTTCCCCAGAGATGCTGCCTGACCCGCTGAGTTACTCCAGCACTCTGTGAAACGTCACCTATCCATGTTCTCCACAGATGCTGCCTGACCCGCTGAGTTACTCCAGCACTCTGTGAAACGTCACCTATCCATGTTCTCCACGGATGCTGCCTGACCCGCTGAGTTACTCCAGCACTCTGTGAAACGTCACCTATCCATGTTCTCCACAGATGCTGCCTGACCCGCTGGGTTACTGCAGCACTCTGTGCCTTTGTTTGATGGTGTGGCTGTGCTGTCTGCAGGGGGATCTGGGTGATGCTGGACTGACCGGCGTGGCGGGACGTGCTGGACCGCAGGGAGTGCGTGGTGAACCCGGAGCGGTGGGAGACAGAGGCCAACATGGTCCAAAGGTAATCAACCCCGACTGATGGTTCAGGGGCCACCTGCCGTACCCTCGCCAGCTGGCACTCAGTCCAGTTTAGTTTATTGTCACGTGTACCGAGGTACAGTGAAAAGCTCTTGTTGCGAGCTATCCAGTCAACAGAAAGACAACACATGATTATAATCGAGCCATTTACAGTGTTTGGATACATGATAGTGCAAGGTCAAGCCAGCAAAGTCCGATCAAGGATAGTGTGATGGACCGTCGGACAATCCCCTCTCTACCTCCATAAACCCCCGGCCCTCTAACTGTGCTGAGAGCTGCCGTTATCAACCCCCCAACATTCATTGAGCAGTGGTTTCACTGAGGCGCAAGGTGGCACAGCGGGTAGAGCCGCTGCCTCACAACACCCGAGACCAGTGTTCGATCCTGACCTCGGGTGCTGTCTGTCTGTGTGGGGTTTGCACGTTCTCCCCGGGACCACATGGGTTTCCTCCGGGTGCTCCGGTTTCCTCCCACATCCCAAAGACATGCAAGTTTGTGGGTTAATCGGCCCTCTGTAAATTGCCCCCAGTGTGCAGGGAGTGGATGAGAAAGTGGGATAACATGGAACTAATGGTCTCGGTGGGCCGAAGGGCCTGTTTCCAGGCTGTATCTCTAAACTAAATCCAGACTCCCTTCCGAGACCTCCATCATTGAATGTATATCTGCCTCGCCAGCTCTGACCGTCTGTAAGAGATGTCAGATGTTCCTCTCAACCTCCTGTAGATCCCTTCGATGGTGGGGAGATCAGTAGCCCAGATAGATCAGGCAGTGTCCACCACTCTCAAGTAATCTCCTTCTAGGGGTGCCAACTATCTCATCCCAAATACGGGACAAGGTGACGTCACCGCCCTGCGCCCCACGTGACCTCACCCAGCCAGCGGCCACGTGCTCCCGCTCCACAAATGGTGGCCGCCCGGGCTTGGAGGCGGGTTGCTACGCAACCTCCGTTAGGCAACACACTCCGTTAGCCTACACTGTCCTGGCCCACAGCGGCCCGCGGGCCTAATATGGGACAAGGGCGGTCCCGTATGGGACAAACCAATTTCGCCCAAAATACGGGATGTCCCGGTTAATACGGGACAGTTGGCAACCCTACTCCTTCATTCCTGGGCGGTTGGAGTTGGTGAACCAGGCCGTGATGCAACCCACCTCCTCAGGTTCATAAGGTCATAGGTTCTAGGAGCAGGATTAGGCCATTCGGCTCCAAGTCTACTCCGCCATTCAATCATGGCTGATCTATCTCTCCCTCCTAACCCCATTCTCCTGCCTTCTCCCCACAACCCCTGATACCCGCACTGATCAAGAATCTATCTATCTCTGCCTTATAAATATCCATTGACTTGGCCTCCACAGCCGTCTGTGGCAATGAATTGCACAGATTCACCACCCTCTGATTAAAGAAATTCCTCCGCATCTCCATTCTAAAGGTACATCCTTTGATTCTGAGGCTGTGCCCTCTGGTGCTAAACTCTCCCACTACTGCAAACATCCTCTCCACATCCACTCTCTCCTGGCCTCCAAGATGTTCACAGTTTTCAGCACAGCGTTACCGGTGGTTGAACCTTCAACAGCACGGACCATGAGCTCCAGAACCTGCCCCGTTGCAACTCCCCCCAAACCTTCTCGCCTCCTCTTCCCGTCTACGAAGCACCTTAAAAAAACGCACTTGGAGATTAACATTGGGACTTGTGTCCCTTTGATGCCACAGAGCCCGGAGAATGTTTGACCGCGGTACAGAAATGTAGTCTCTATCTGCTGTGGGAGGTTTGGTCTTGGTGAAGACTCTATCTGACCCTGACTGAAGAGCAAAGGCCCACCTCCCCTTTCCCCTTTAGATATCTTGGCGAGCTTATCTGCTGAGTGGAACCAGGCCGAGAGCTGCCAGCATGATCTCTAGAGTTGCCAACTGTCCCATATTAGCCGGGACATCCCGTATTTTGGGCTAAATTAGTTTGTCCCATACGGGACCGCCCTTGTCCCGTATTAGTAGGGTTGCCAACTTCCTCACTCCCAAATAAGGGACAAAGGGTGTCGTCACCGCCCCGCGCCCCACGTGACCTCACCCAGCCAGCGGGGGCTGCCATTGGTGGAGCAGGAGCACGTGGCCGCTGGCTGGGTGAGGTCACATGGGGCGCGGGGCGGTGACGTCCCGTATTTGGGAGCGAAGAAGTTGGCAACCCTAGTGGTCTCCCAAAGAACAAGACTCAGGAGAGGCAAAGTGGTTTATTGTCAAATGTCCCATACAGAACAATGACATTCTTACTTGCAGCGCCACTGCAAATATGTAAACATAGTACTCTGTAAACATACAAAAACTGGGACAAAATCTGAAATATGCCTGTTATGGGGAGGATGCAGGAGAATGGGGTTAGGAGGGAGAGATAGATCAGCCATGATTGGATGGTGGAGTATACAATGGGCCGAATGGCCTAATTCTGCTCCTATCATTTATGATGTTATGACCTTATATACACACATAAAAACAAACAAATAATAATGGTGCAAAAAACCCCCAAACCAATGTCCCCAAGTCTCTTGTTCAGAGCATATTTGGAGGTTGTGGTGTTTAACAACCTGATGGCTGTTGGGAAGAAGCTGTTCCTGAACCTGGACGTTACAGTTTTCAGGCTCCTGTACCTTCTTCCCGAATGCAGCGCCGGAGACCCGGGTTCCATCCCGACTACGGGTGCCGTCTGTACGGAGTTTGCACGTTCTCCCCGTGACCTGCTTGGGTTTTCTCCGAGATCTTCAGTTTCCTCCCACACTCCAAAGACGTGCAGGTTTGCAGGTTAATAGGCTTGGTAAATGTAATTTACCAAGGATAGTGTCAATGTACGATTCGCTGGTTGATGTGGACACGGTGGACCGAGAGGGCCTGTTTCCGCAGTGTATCTCTAAACTAAACTCAATGTCGTTGATCACCTTTGTGTGTGTGCAGGGGGAGCGTGGTTTGCGGGGCCAGGCCGGTTTCCAGGGCAAGGGCCCGGGCCAGGCCGGAGTGCAAGGGGATCAAGGGCCCATGGGGAAGCCCGGTCCCAAAGGCCAAAGGGTAAGTGTTGAACATCACCCCCACTCACTGTCCCCTCAGCCCCAACAAAGGTCCAATGCCAATCTCCTCCCATCCGCCAGCACTCGCCCAGTTGTATCTTGGCGGCACAGTGGTGCAGCGGGTAGAGCCGCTGCCTCATAACACCAGGGACCCGGGTTCCATCCTGACCTTCAGTGCTGTGTGGATGGAGTTTGCAGTATCTGAGTCTCCTCCGGGTGCTCCGGTTTCCCCCACATCCCAAAGGCGTGTGGAGTGGGGGGTTTAACGGGCCGCTGTCAACTGCCCCCAGTGTGTGGGTGAGGCGGCATCTGGGGGGGATTGATGCTAACTTGGGGAGAGTGAGAGGGGATCAATGTCAATGGGTGGTTGATGGTTGGCATGGACACGATGGGCCGAAGGGCCTGTTTCCACGCTGTGTCACACTTCTGTGGAAATCTACAATGGCACAGAATAGACACTGTTTAAAGGTCATAGCCAGAGGACATGGGTTTAAGGTGAGAGGGGGAAAGATTTCATAGGAACCCGAGGGACAACTTTGTCACACAGAGGGTGGTGGGTGTATGGAACGAGCTGCTAGAGGAGGTAGTGGAGACTGGTACCAAAAGAACATTTTACAGTCATTTAGACAGGTACATGGATAGGAAAGATTTAGAGGGATATAGGCCCAATGAGGGCAGGTGGGACGAGTGTAGATGGGGCATGTTGGTTGGCATGGGGCAGTACTGCTGAAGGGCCTGTCTCTGTGCTGGGTGACTCTGTGACTCTGTGACTCTGTGACTCTGTGATCGTGTCCTGCACTGTATTGATGGGGCAGTACTGCTGAAGGGCCTGTCTCTGTGCTGGGTGACTCTGTGACTCTGTGACTCTGTGATCGTGTCCTGCACTGTATTGATGGGGCAGTACTGCTGAAGGGCCTGTCTCTGTGCTGGGTGACTCTGTGACTCTGTGATCGTGTCCTGCACTGTACTGATGGGGCAGTACTGCTGAAGGGCCTGTCTCTGTGCTGGGTGACTCTGTGACTCTGTGATCGTGTCCTGCACTGTATTGATGGGGCAGTACTGCTGAAGGGCCTGTCTCTGTGCTGGGTGACTCTGTGACTCTGTGATCGTGTCCTGCACTGTACTGATGGGGCAGTACTGCTGAAGGGCCTGTCTCTGTGCTGGGTGACTGTGACTGTGACTCTGTGATCGTGTCCTGCACTGTATTGATGGGGCAGTACTGCTGAAGGGCCTGTCTCTGTGCTGGGTGACTGTGACTGTGACTCTGTGATCGTGTCCTGCACTGTATTGATGGGGCAGTACTGCTGAAGGGCCTGTCTCTGTGCTGGGTGACTCTGTGACTCTGTGATCGTGTCCTGCACTGTATTGATGGGGCAGTACTGCTGAAGGGCCTGTCTCTGTGCTGGGTGACTCTGTGACTCTGTGACTCTGTGATCCTGTCCTGCACTGTATTGATGGGGCAGTACTGCTGAAGGGCCTGTCTCTGTGCTGGGTGACTCTGTGACTCTGTGATCCTGCCCTGCACTGTATTGAAAACCACATCTGCTGTTTCAGGGAGATGCCGGCAACCCGGGTCTGAGAGGCTTCCAGGGGTTCATTGGCCCAAAGGTAGGTTGATCAACAGCAGTAGGAAAAAAACTGCAGATGCTGGTTAAAATCAAAGGTAGACACAAAATGCTGGAGTAACTCAGCAGGTCAGGCAGCATCTCGGGAGAGAAGGGATGGGTGACGTATTGGGTCAAGACCCTTCTTCAGACTTCATCAGTTTGAA
Organism: Rhinoraja longicauda; assembly: GCF_053455715.1. NCBI lineage: Eukaryota > Metazoa > Chordata > Chondrichthyes > Rajiformes > Arhynchobatidae > Rhinoraja > Rhinoraja longicauda. The sequence goes on from NC_135963.1 coordinate 1,002,865, forward strand.
AAAGGGTCTCGACCCGAAATGTCATCCATTCCTTCTCTCCCGAGATGCTGCCTGACCCGCTGAGTTACTCCAGCATTTTGTGCCTACCTTTGATCAACAGCAGGGCAGCTCGATCGCTCGCAGCTCAGGAAGGTGTGGCCTCACTGGTCCACACCACACGATACCCCAACCTTGACCAGAGGGGAGAGTGCCCAGACATGTCCAGACCCACACACAGTCCTAGTGCCGTGATGTGCCACCCGCATCTAGTATTGACCAGAGGGGTGAGTGCCCAGACATGTGCAGACCCACACACAGTCCTAGTGCCCTGATGTACCACCCGCATCTAGTATTGGTGTAGGGTTATGATTGCCATGTGTACCGAGGTACAGTGAAAAGCCATGTGTGCGTGCTAGCCAGTCAAATATTTACGAGGATGCAGCCAGGACTAGAGGGTCTCAGCCATATGGGGAGAGGTTGAGCAGGCTGGGTCTCTATTCCTTGGAGCATAGGAGGATGAGGGGAGATCTTCTGGAGATGTATAAAATCATGAGAGGAATAGATCGGGTAGACGCACAGCGTCTCTTACCCAGAGTAGGGGAATCGAGGACCAGAGGACATAGGTTCAAGATGAAGGGGAAGAGATTTAATAGGAACCCGAGGGGTAACTTTTTCATACAAAGGGTGGTGTGTGTATGGAACGAGCTGCCAGAGGAGGTAGTTGAGGCAGGGACTGTAGATGCTGATTTATACTGACGAGAGGCACAAAGTGCTGGAGTAACTCAGCGGGTCAAGGAACATCTCTGGAGAGACGGGTGACGTTTTGGGTCAGTCTGAAGAAGGGTCTCGACCCAAAAGATCACCCATTCCTTCTCTCCAGTGATGCTGCCTGTCCCGCTGAGTTACTCCAGCGTTTTGTGTCTATCTTCGGTGTAAACCAGCGTCTGCAGTTCCTTCTCCTCTATCCTGATACCCAATACCCCAGCACCATAGTGAATCGAGCGAGGACCACTCTAGGTTCAAGGTGAAGGGGAAAAGATTTAATAGCAATCTGAGGGGTAACTTTTCCACACAGAGGGTGGTGGGTGTATGGAACAAGCTGCCAGAGGAGGTAGTTGAGGCTGGGACTATTCCATCGCAGGAAGGTGGGGACTAGTGTAGCTGGGACATGTTGGCCGGTGTGGGCAGGTTGGGCTGAAGGGCCTGTTCCCTTGTATGACTGTAAATCATCCCATACATGAGTACAATCAAGCCTTGCACAACTACAACAGGGATAACAGGCTCATCCCCTTTGCCCTCTAAACTCTTCCTGTTCATAGGTCTGTCTTTTAGAAGTCTTAATTATATCCGCGTCTACAGCTTCCTCTGGCAACTCGTCCCAGATACCTACTACCCTCTGAATGAAAAGGTTGCCCCTGAGGTCCCTCTTAACTCTCTCCATTCTCCCCTTAACCCCGTTTTCCAATCCTCTACCCTGGGGGAAAGACTGTGAGTGTTCACTTTATCCGTGCCCCTCGTGATCTCGTACACCTCAGTCAGGTCACCCCTCAGCCTCCTACACTCCACAGCACAAAGAACCAGCCCATCCACCCTCTCCCTGTAACTCAAGCCTTGTAACATTCTCCCTGCAGCTGGACGACCAGAACTGCCCACAGTACATCCAGTGTGGAGGGAGGCTAGGGTTGCCAACTGTCCCGTATTAGCCGGGACATCCCATATTTTGGGCTACATTGGTTTGTCCCGTACGGGACCGCCCTTGTCCCGTATTAGTAGGGTTGCCAACTTCCTCACTCCCAAATACGGGACAAAGGGTGACGTCACCACCCCGCGCCCCACGTGACCTCGCCCAGCCAGCGGCCACGTGCTCCCACTCCACTAATGGTGGCAGCCCGGGCCGGGAGGCGGGTTGCTACTCAACCTCCATTAGGCGACGCCCGGGCCTACACTGTCTGGGACTGCAGTGTCCGGACCTACAGTGTCCAGGCCTACAGTGCCATCCGGGTTGTTGGTAACCCTAGTTCTCCCCGTGACCCACATGGGTTTTCTCCGGGTGCTCCGGTTTCCATCCACACTCCAAAGACGTCCGGGTTTATAGGTTAATTGGCTTCGGTAAAATTGTAACTTGTCCCTAGTGTCTGGGATAATGGTCGTGTGTGGGGATCGCCGGTCGGTGCAGACTCGGTGAGCCAGAAGGCCTGTTTCTGCGCTGTGTCTGCAAGTTTAACCTTGTGGGTGGCATCTGGCAGCCTTTCTCTCGAGCAAAAGGGAATGTGTGTATCCCTGGGGATGTGTGATCAGTTGGCAATCACTGTGCTTCATTTCTGGCAGGGTCCAGTTGGAGATGTTGGTTATCGAGGGATTCAGGGGCCCAAGGGTCCAACAGGGTTCATTGTAAGTAATGCTCTTCTTGCTTTTGCATGTTTGGGGTTTATGTTCATTAGTTCCAGGAGCAGAATTAGGCCATTCGGCCCATCAAGTCTACTCCGCCATTCAATCATGGCTGATCTATCTCTCCCTCCCAACCCCATTCTCCTGCCTTCTCCCAGTAACCCCAGACACCCGCACTGATCAACAATCTGTCTATCTCTGCCTTACAAATGTCCATTGACTTGGCCTCCACAGCCTTCTGTGGCAATGAATCCCACAGATTCACCACCCTCTGACTATAGACACTCCTCCTCATCTCCTTTCTAAAGGAATGTCCTTTTATTCTGAGGCTGTGACTTCTGGTCCGATCTGCACTGTCTCTCTAAACTAAACGACACTAAACTACACTGGACCCTTAAGTACCTTTTATACTTAAGGGTCCAATGTAGTTTAGTGTCGTTTAGTTTAGAGAGACAGTACCTTTTATACTTAGCCTGTAATCCTAGACTGTGTCCATAACTACAGAGGTTGTATCATTAGAGCAATCCTACACTGCAACCTTAGACTGTATCATAAAACTGTGCCCTAGAACATAGAACAGAACAACACAGGATCAGGCCCTTCGGCCCGCAGTGTCTGTGCCACGTTATGTCAATGTCAGGGGTTATGGGGAGAAGGCAGGAGAATGGGGTTAGGAGGGAGAGATAGATCAGCCATGATTGAATGGCGGAGTGGACTTGATGGGCTGAATGGTCTAATTCTACTCCTATCACTGATAAGCAAACAATGCCAAGTTAAATTGATCTCCACTGCCTGCACATGATCCACATCCTCCATTCCCTACATATCCCCACTGCATCTTTGAGCTGTGACGATGTTTACGGAGGGTGGCAAGGTAGATTCTTGATGGGCCCATGGATGAAAGGTAAGTGTTTGGAGCAGGGACCTGGTGTTGTTAACGGCACACTCAGATTATCATGGGGGACAGCACAGGCTGAATGGGCCAAATGGCCAGCTTCTGCTTTAACGATGGTGTTTCTCGGAGCTTTCAAATTAATACCATTTTCATTGCGGTGGTGAGCAGGGAATACCGGGTGTGATTGGTCCCGCTGGTATCGTCGGTCCTGCAGGAGCGCCGGTGAGTAGCTCTCTCCATTGTCATAGAGCCTGTACCATCCCTTCCCACACAGTCAGTCACACAGTGGCGTGCGTCTCACTGTAGTCAGGCCCAGCTTCCTGACCTGCCACAAACACCACCTCCAACATGCCAGAGATTAGTTCTTCAAACCTTCAGAGTTTTCATTTTTATGCAATGAATACACCAATGAGCCAAATCATTATGGCCGCCTGCTTAATATGCTGCTGGTCCTCCGTGTGCAGCCCCATACGCAGCAGGGTGCGATGCACTGTGTATTGTGACACATTCCTCCCGCCACCACCATTAACATTTTCTGTGACTTGTGCCACAGTCGACCTTCTGTCGGTTCGGACCAGACGCGATAGCCTTCGTTGCCCTCGTGCATCAATGAGCCTTGGGCGCCCAACACCCTGTCTGTCGCCGGTTTGTGGTTTGTCCCTCCTCAGACCACTGTCGGTCGGTACTCACCACTGCTGACCGGGAGCACCCCACAAGCCTTGCCGTTTCACAGATGCTCTGACCCAGTCGTCTGGCCATAACAATTTGGCCCTTGTCAACGTCACTCAGGTCTTTACTCCTGCCCATTTCTCCTGCATCCAACACGTCAACTTCAAGAACTGATTGTTCACTTGCTGCCTAATATATCCCACCCCTTGACAGGTGCCATTGTAACAAGATAACCAATGTTATTCACTTCGCCTGTCAGTGGTCATAATGTTTTGGCTGCTCAGGGTAGAATGCAGAACAGTCCAGCACAGGAACAGGCCCTTCAGCCCACAATGTCCGTGCTGAACATGATGCCACGTTAAACTAATCACTGAAGTCTAAAGATTTTACAATTTAACTGTCATTTTTCCTAAAGGGCCGAAAAGGATTAAAGGGGAACAGAGGTGAGCTGGTAAGTAAGAATTTCAACGTTCCACTTTGGGTCATATGCCGATAAAACACGCTTGACTCTTTTCTCTTGCACTGGTAAATACTTTAATTGAATATCATACTGAACACCCACCAGCTCTACGTTTCTGGCAGTGTATACACTGATATAACCACTGAGATGTGAACCTGCTAGTTAACCTGCCATAGCCTCGGTAGAGAGGAGAGTGTGGGCTAGATAGTTGATCGCTAGCTGTGTGTAGTAACCTCTCCAACCAAGGGAGGCACAGCAGTAGAGTTGCTGCCTCACAGCACCAGCAACTCGGGTTCCATCCTAAATACAGGTGCTGTTTGTATAGAGTTTGTACGTTCTCCCTGTGACCTGCGTGGGTTTTCTCTGGGAGCTCCGGTTTCCTCCCACACTCCAAAGACGTGCGAGTTTGTAGGTTAATTGTCTTGATATAAATGTAAATTATCCCTAGTGTATGTGGGATAGTGTTAGTGTGCGGGGATCGCTGGTCGGTGCAGACTCGGTGGGCCGAAGGGCCTGTTTCCGCGCAGTATCTCTAAACTAAACTACACTCTCCCTGTGTAGGAAAAAAACTGCAGATGCTGGTTTGAATTGAAGGTCGACAAAAAATGCTAGAGTAACTCAGCGGGTCAGGCAGCATCTTGGGAGAAAAGGAATGGGTGACGTTTCGGGTCGAGACCCTTCTTCAGACCCTTCTTCAGATAGTCACCTATCCATGTTCTCCACAGATGCTGCCTGACCCGCTGAGTTACTCCAGCACTCTGTGTCTGTCCACGGTTGAGAGGGATATGGGGCTAATTCAGGCAGACAGTGTGCCAACTTGGTCAGCATGGACAAGATGTGCTAAAGGGCCTTCTTCCTTGTTGTGCAGCTCCATGACTATGATGGGCGGGGTTGCCAACTGTCCCATATTACTCGGGGCATCCCATATATTGGGCTAAATTGGTTTGTCCCGTACAGGACTGCCCTTGTCCCGTATTAGGCCCGGGGACGCTGTAGGCCCGGACATCGTAGGCCCAGACAGTGTAGGCCCGGGGGCAGCTGTAGGCCCAGACAATGTGAGCTAACGGAGTGTGTTCGGGGAGTGGGGCCGAGTGTATTCAACTAACGGAGGTTGCGTAGCAACCCGCCTCCCGGCCCGGGCGGCCACCATTGGCGGAGCGGGAGCACGTGGCCGCTGGCTGGGTGAGGCCACGTGGGGCGCAGGGCGGTGATATCACCTTTAGTCCCTTATTTTGGAGTGAGAAAGTTGGCAACCCCATTGATGGGTGGTGGTGGGAGAGCACTGGGAGGGGTAGTACAGGGAAGACGGGCCAAATGGTCAACTCGATTGCATATTGTGGAGGCTTGTTTAACCAGCAGGGCAATAACTTGAGGTGTTTTATTTGTTGTCAGGGCCCTGAGGGACCGCGAGGACAGCCTGGACCACCTGTGAGTAACCCATTCCTCTCCCGCCCTGTACCCGGGCTCTAGTTTACATTAACCCTGCGGCAGCTGGAGGCTGAGGCTGCAATAAACCTGTCTGTTTCCTTGCAGGGACCTCCCGGTGCCCCAGGACCGCTGGTGAGTAGCCCGTACTCTCCCCTGTCTTAAACCTGTCAGTGGCTCCCACAGCATATTCACTCCATCTACACCTCACGCTGCCTCGGCAAGGCCAGCAGCCCAGACCATCACACAAACCAACCTCCCTCCCACCCACTCCATCTACACCTCACGCTGCCTCGGCAAGGCCAGCAGCCCAGACCATCACACAAACCAACCTCCCTCCCACCCACTCCATCTACACCTCACGCTGCCTCGGCAAGGCCAGCAGCATCATCAAGGACCAGTCTCACCCCGGTCACTCCCTCTTCTCCCCTCTCCCATCGGCCAAGAGGTACAGAAGTGTGAAAACGCACACCTCCAGATTCAGGGGCAGTTTCTTCCCGGCTGTTATCAGGCAACTGAACCGTCCTCTCATCAACTAGAGAGCGGTCCTGACCTCCCATCTGCCTCATTGGTGACCCTCGGACTATCTTTGATCGGACTTTACTGGCTTTACCTTGCACTAAACGTCACTCCCTTATCATGTATCTGTACACTGTAAACGGCTCGATTGTAATCATGTTGACTGGATAGAATGCAACAAAAGCTTTTCACTGTACTTCTGTACATGTGACAATAAACTAGAGTGAACTAACGCCTGCGTTAGCGAGCCTTACACTAACGATGGTCTCTTCACTACTCTTCAATACATTATCTCTTGCACTAAATGTTGGGCCTTTTCTCCTTTATCTGTACACTGTGGACAGCTTGATTGTATTCATAAAATGCTGGAGTAACTCAGCGGGTCAGGCAGCATCTCGGGAGAGAAGGAATGGGTGACGTTTCGGGTCGAGACCCTTCCTCAGACTGATCCTTCCTCAGTCGGAAGACGTGCCTCGGCCCGAGACGTCACCCATTCCTTCTCTCCCGAGATGCTGCCTGACTCGTTGAGTTACTCCAGCATTTTGTGTCTACCTTCGATTTATTCCAGCAGTTTTTTTCCTGCACTTGATTGTATTCATGTCTAGTATTGTTCTCCTGAGATGCTGCCTGACCTGCTGAGTTATTCCAGCACATTGTGTCCTTTTGTGCATTAACCAGCACCTGCAGTTCTTTGTTTCTATAGGCTTTTCCCTGACTCGCCAACACGGAAACAAAAGCTTTTCACTGTACCTCAGTTTAGTCCAGTTTATTGTCACATGTACCGAATAAAAAGCTTTTGTTGCGCGCTATCCAGCCAGCGGAAAGACAATACATGATTACAATCGAGCCGTTCACGGTGTACAGATACAGGGTAAGGGAATAACATTTAGACGATATCCATGACAATAATAAACTAAATTACAAACTAAAAATCAACATCTCCCCTCCTACTTGAAAGTTGGAGATGAAGTCCCTCATAAACATTCATTGCAACCATCCCAGCGCCAGAGACCCGGGATCGATCCTGACTACGGCTGCTGTCTGTACGGAGTTTGTACGCTCTCTCTGTGACCACCGGGGTTTTCTCCAGGTTTTTTCCACCCACATCCCAAAGACGTGCAGGTTTTTAGGATAATTGGCTTCTGTAAATTGTCGCTAGTGTGTAGGTCAGTTGGTGTGACGGGTGTCAGTGGTTATGGGGAGAAGGCAAGAGAATGGGGTTAGGAGGGAGAGATAGATCAGCCATGATTGAATGGCGGTTTGACTTGATGGGCTGAATGGCCTAACTCTGCTCCTATCACTTATGAAGGATAGTGCTAGTTTACGGCGTGATTGCTGGTCAATAGACAATAGGTGCAGGAGTAGGCCATTCGGCCCTTCCAGCCAGCACCACCATTCAATGTGATCAGGGCTGATCATTCTCAATCAGTACCCCATTCCTGCCTTCTCCCCATACCCCCTGACTCCGCTATCCTTAAGAGCTCTATCCAGCTCTCTCTTGAATGTATTTAGAGAATTGGCCTCCACTGCCCTCTGAGGCAGAGAATTCCACAGATTCACAACTCTCTGACTAAAAAAGTTTGTCCTCATCTCTGTTCTAAATGGCCTACCCCTTATTCTTAAACTGTGGTCCCTGGTTCTGGACTCCCCCAACATTGGGAACATGTTTCCTGCCTCTAACATGTCCAACCCCTTAATAATCTTATACGTTTCGATAAGATCCTCTCTCATCCTTCTAAATTCCAGTGTATACAAGCCTAGTAGCTCCAGTCTTTCAACATATGACAGTCCCGCCATTCCGGGAATTAACCTAGTAAACCTAAGCTGCACGCCCTCAATAGCAAGAATATCCTTCCTCAAATTTGGAGACCAAAACTGCACAAAGTACTCCAGGTGCGGTCTCACTAGGGCCCTGTACAACTGCAGAAGGACCTCTTTGCTCCTATACTCAACTCCTCTTGTTATGAAGGCCAACATTCCATTGGCTTTCTTCACTGCCTGCTGTACCTGCATGCTTCCTTTCAGTGACTGATGCACTAAGACACCCAGATCACGTTGTACGTCCCCTTTTCCTAACTTGACACCATTCAGATAATAATCTGCCTTCCTATTCTTACCACCAAAGTGGATAACCTCACACTTATCTACATTAAACTGCATCTGCCATGCATCCGCCCACTCACACAACCTGTCTAAGTCACCCTGCAACCTCATAGCATCTTCCTCACAGTTCACACTGCCACCTAGCTTTGTATCATCGGCAAATTTGCTAATGGTACTTTTAATCCCTTCATCCAAGTCTTTGATGTATATTGTAAATAGCTGCGGTCCCAACACCGAGCCTTGCGGTACCCCACTGGTCACTGCCTGCCATTCTGAAAGGGACCCATTTATCCCCACTCTTTGCTTTCTGTCTGTCAACCAATTTTCTATCCATGTCAGTACCCTACCTCCAATACCATGTGCTCTAATTTTGCCCACTAATCTCCTATGTGGAACCTTGTCGAAGGCTTTCTGAAAGTCGAGGTACACCACATCCACCGGCTCTCCCCTGTCAATTTTCCTAGTTACATCCTCGGCATGGACATCCTCGGCATGGACATCCTCGGCATGGACATCCTCGGCATGGTCGGCATGGACTCGGTGGGCTGAAGGGCCTGCTTCCAGACTGAAGTTTAAAAAATAAATTAAACAAAACTAAAAATTGACATCTCCCCTCCAATTTGAAGGTTGGGGAAGATGCCCCTCGGCAAAACTAACAGCAACTCTCTCCGATTTCCACATCAGTCATTGGAACTCACGAAAGACGGCTGCTTTTCCAGCCACTCTTTATCACACAGACGGAAAAAGCTGCAGTAACTCAGCGGGTCAGGCAGCATCTCTAGAGAAAAGGAATAGGTGACGTTTTGGGTCGAGACCCTTCATCATGATGATGAATAGTCCGAAGAAGGGTCTCGACCCGAAACGTCACCTATCCATGTTCTCCAGAGATGCTGCCTGACCCGCTGAGTTACTCCAGCACTCTGTGAAACGTCACCTATCCATGTTCTCCACAGATGCTGCCTGACCCGCTGAGTTACTCCAGCACTCTGTGAAACGTCACCTATCCATGTTCTCCACAGATGCTGCCTGACCTGCTGAGTTACTCCAGCACTCTGTCCACAGTTTAAACCAGCTTCTGCAGTTCCTTCCTTCCTTCGCATTCCCGATTGACAATCTGAACAGCAGCGTAATGAAGTAAGTTATTGACCTGTGCCTCCAGCAGGTCATGACTTGTCATCTGTAGATTTATCCAAGCTCTGCTCTGCATACAAATCCACATTAGTCGGAATAGTTTACATTTGTGGGATACTGGGATTCTGTCCAAACAAGTTGTACCTGGCGGGCAAGTTCAAGTTCAAGTCACTAAACTAAACACTGTTGGTTTCTCTGACCCAACATCATGGTGAGAATATTGCCCACATTCCATAACAACAAGTTGCAATGTGGGCAGAGAGAGCAGTGATGTGCTTTAGTTTAGCTCAGTGATACAACGCCGAAACAAGCCCTTCGGCCCACCGAGTCCACACTGACCAGCGATCCCCGCACACTAACACTATCCTATACACACTAGGGATAATTTACAGTTTATATCAAGCCAATTAACCTGCAAACCTGTATGCCTTTGGAGTGTGGGAGGAAACTGAAGGTCTCAGAGAAAACCCACGCAGGTCACGGGGAGAACGTACAAACTCCGTACAGACAGCACCCGTAGTAAGGGTCGAACCCCGGTCTCTGGTGCTGTGAGGCAGCAGCTCTACCCGCTGCACCACCGTGCCACGCATTGAGATGTACCTGGGCTGAGGAGAGGTGGGTGGGTTGTTAATGGGAGAAGATATCCTTCACTGACGTGTTTTATGTTGTCTGCCCTTTGTTGTGTAGAGACACGTGGACATTAACTCAGCCATTCAAGCCTTAATTGCAAGCAATGAAGCTCTCCGGTTTGAGGTACTGCTTGTTTCCTGTGTTCCTCTAACTGTGAACGTCGTCCCTGAGGGTGGTGTCGCAGGTTGACAGGGCGGGGAAGACCTTTGGCAGCTGCCCTTCATCAGGCAGGGTACTGAGTAAAGGATGTGTAGCTGCTGGATTACACCAAAGGCAGTTTCTATCCACTGAGTGTAGGAGTTGGGACCAAAGAGAGGCACAGAGTGCTGGAGTAACTCAGCAGCTCAGGCAGCATCTCCAGAGAAAAAGGATAGGTGACGTTTCAGGTCGGGACCCTTCTACAAACCCAAAAGGTCACCATCCTTTTTCTCCAGAGGTGCTGCCTGGCCTGCTGAGTTACTCCTGCATCATCTTTGGTATAAGGAGTAGCCCTCTGTGCAGTGCCTTTTGGAGACAGTCCTTACAGTTACATCCATGCTCAGTCATTTGGTGCAGTGTCCAGCACACTGTGGCCATGGGAGATATTTAAGAGGGACCTCAGAGGGTAGTGCGTATCTACAACGAGCTGCCAGAGGAAGCTCTAGAGCAAGTACAGTTAGCCCTGGTAAACGACACTTGGACAGGTACACATCCACCACCCATGTTACGGCACCCTTGGTTCCAAAGTCTTTCTGGATTATCCATTTTGCCAGACTAACAGAGGTCACGGCCTCCGGGAGGAGTCCAAGGGTTCCGGAATGTTCCGCCCAGGCTGCCGGGTGAGGGGCCGGGATACCGGCCCACAAAAGTCGGCCTCGGGAGTCGGCTGTGGGAACGGATCTGCCGGCTCGGGCCGGGCCGGAGTTCCAGAGCCCTGGCCGCAGTGGGGCAGATTCCACCCACCGATTGGCCGCGGATGTCCCGATCAGGTCGAGGTCGGCCGCCTCACCCGGCTGAGGCACCGCATTTCCACAGGGACTTCTGGGGGGCATTTCAAGCGCACTGTCGTAATTCTGTCCGGATTAAAGGAGGTACCAGCAGTTGCCAACAAAGCAGTGGTGGAACTGCTAATGGATAGGAAGGGTTGAAAGGGAGATGAGCCAAATGCAGGCAAATGGGACTAGCCCAATGTGCCAACTGGGTCAGCACGGACAAGGTGGGCCGAAGGGCCTGTTTCCCTGTTGTGCTGCTCTGATTCAATGATACCATGACGCCTGGTCTCTTCATTGTTTGGCAGAACTACCAGAATACGGAGATTCCCTTCCTGGAGCAAGGCATAGAGATATTCAAAACCCTTCAGGATCTCAACAGCCTGATGCACGGTCTGAAGAACCCGCTGGGGACAAGAGAGCATCCGGTCCGTGTGTGCCGAGACTTGCTCCACTGCAACCACAAGCTACACGACGGTGGGTAACTCCTAGGGGTGCCAACTATCTCACTCCCAAATAAGGGACAAGGTGATGTCACCGCCCTGCGCCCCACGTGACCTCACCCAGCCAGCGTCCACGTGCTCCTGTTCCACAAATGGCGGCCGCCCGGGCCGGGAGGCGGGTTGCTACGCAACCTCTGTTATGCGGCACCTGGGGCTCCGGGCCTACACTGTCTGGGCCTATACTGTCCGGGCCTACAGTGTCCGGGCCTACAGTGTCCGGGCCTACAGTGTCCGGACCTACACTGTCCGGACCTACACTGTCCGGGCCCACACTGTCCGGACCTACAGTGTCCGGGCCTACAGACCTACAGCGTCCGGGCCTACAGTGTCCGGGCCAACAGCGCCGTCCAGGCCTACAGCGCCTCCCCGGGCATAATATGGGTCAAGGGCGGTCCCGTACGGGACAGACCAATTTAGCCCAAAATACGGGATGTCCCGGCCAATACGGGACAGTTGGCAACCCTAGTAACGTCTGCCCCTTAGACGCTTTTGCCAAAGGTTGGTGGGCCGCACTTGCAGTAATGCCTGCAGTTCTGGTCATCCCATTACAGGAAGCATGTGGAGGCTTTGCAGCGGAGGCTCGCCAGAATGCTACCTAGATAGCAACAGGGAGAGGCTCATCTCCCTCTAAACCTGGGCATTAACTATGAGGAGGTTCGTCAAACTTGGATTGTTTTCTCTGCATCGCCAGAGGTTGACAGGAGATCAGATAGAAGTATATAAAATTATAAAATTATGAGAGGCACAGAAAGGGTAGACAGTCAGAACCTTTTTCCCAAGGTGGAAATGTTGAAAACTTGAGGGCAGAGCTGTTAGATGAGAGGGGGAAAGTTTAAAGAGGACGTGGAGGGCAGTTTTTCACACAGAGGGTGGTGAGGGTCTGGGCAGTGCTGCCAGGGGTGGCGGTGAAGGCAGATACAATATGCAGGGAATGGATCACATGCAGGCAGAGGGGATTCGTTTAACGGCATCATGTTCAGCACGGACATTGTGGGTCCTGTGCTGTACTGTCCTATGTTCTATAAACAGTGTGTCTATGTACAGCCCGATGAGGTGGTGTCCAAGGAAGCAGGCCCTGCAGCAGCCTGGCGCTCACCTGGGGCAGGCCCTGCAGCAGCCTGGGGCTCGCCTGGGGCAGGCCCTGCAGCAGCCTGGGGCTTGCCTGGGGCAGGCCCTGCAGGAGCCTGGGGCTTGCCTGGGGCAGGCCCTGCAGCAGCCTGGGGCTCACATGGAGCAGGCCCTGCAGCAGCCTGGGGCTTGCCTGGGGCAGGCCCTGCAGCAGCCTGGGGCTTGCCTGGGGCAGGCACCACTTATAACTAGAGTGTGAACTTTGAAAATGATGCCAAATAATGATGCATCTTGCATGCAGGCTCAGTGGTCTGTTCTTACCACTTATGAACATGAACTTATGACCAGTTTGTTTCTTGCCCCAGTTTCCAGCCTCTAGTGTCTCTGTTAGGGTTGCCAACTTTCTAACTCCCAAATAAGGGACATAGGGTGACGTCACTGCCAGCGCCCCACGTGACCTCACCCAGCCAACGGCCACGTGACCTCACTGCCAGCGCCCCACGTGACCTCACTGCCAGCGCCCCACGTGACCTCACCCAGTCAACGGCCACGTGCTCCCGCTCCACCAATGGCGGCTGCCTGGGCCGCGAGGCGGGTTGCCAGGCAACCTCCGTTAGGTGAACACACTCGGCCCCGCTTCCCAAACACAATCCGTTAGCTTACACTGTCCGGGCCTACAGTGTTCGAGCCTACAGCGGCCCCCAGGCCCACAGTATCCGGGCCTACAGCGCCCCCTGGGCCTAATACGGGACAAGGGCGGTCCCGTATGGGACATTCAAATTATGCCCAATATACGGGATGTCCCGGCTAATACGGGACAGTTGGCAACCCTAGTCTCTGTGTGCGGGTACACATTGGCTAACGCACCTACCTTTCCATCCCCACAGACATGTATTGGATCGACCCTAACCTGGGCTGCCCTTCAGACACCATCCAGGTCTTCTGCAACTTCACCACGGGAGGGCAGACGTGCCTCCAGCCTGTCAGTGTGTCCAAGGTAATGTGGAGACAGACTCGTGTGGTGAGGCTGGACGTGGGGCGATCTGTTTCATTCTAGTGTATCGGCACGTGTACCGAGGTACAGTGAAAAGCTTTTGTGGCGTGCTAACCTGCCAGTGGAAATTACAATCGAGCCGTCCACAGTGTACAGATACATGATAAGGGAATAATGTTTAGTGCAAGATAAAGTCCGTTCAAAGATAATCAGGGTGGTGTGGGTCAGTGAGAGTGTGGCCAGGGTGGTGTGGGTCAGTGAGAGTGTGGCCAGGGTGCTGTGGGTCAGTGAGAGTGTGGCCAGGGTGGTGTGGGTCTCTGATGATGCTGGCTGCCATTTTGAGGCAGCGCCTCCTGTAGATCCCTTCGACGGTGGGAGGTCAGTACGTGTGATGGACCTTCGATGGTGGGGAGGTCAGTACGTGTGATGGACCGGGTAGTGTCCGCCTCTCTCTGTGGTCTCCTTCATTCCTAGGCACTCTGAGTTACCGAGCCAGACCGTGATGCAACCCTCCATTGCACACCTGTAGGAGTCCGACAGAGTATTCTTTCCCCAGGGTAAAGGATTCTAAAACTAGAGGGCACAGGCTTAAGGTGAGAGATTTAAGAGGGACCTCAGGGGAAACCTTTTCATTCAGATGATAATCCGTATCTGGAACAAGCTGCCAGAGGAAGCTGTGGAAAGGATGCAATCACAACTTTTAAAGGACATTTAGACAGATACGTGGATAGGAAGGGTTTAGAGGGATATGAGCCAAATGACAGTAAATGGGACTAGCCCAGAATGCATAGGGTGGGCAAGCACAAGGTGGGCTGATGGGCCTGTTTCTGTACTTTACAGCTCCGCCACTCTGTGTCTCTTTCTGCTCTCGACAACCTCAGCTGTCAGTTCTACGTCTATTAAACATCTGCAACATTCAGCGTCAGATTCAGGGACGGGTTTTTCCCGGCTGTTATCAGACAACTGAACCATCTTACTGTAACCAGAGAGCAGTCCTGACCTCCCATCTACCTCATTGGAGACACTCGGACTATCTTTGATCGGACTTTACTGGCTTTACCTTGCACTAAACGTTATTCCCTTATCACACTGTGGACGGCTCGATTGTAATCATGTATTGTCTTTCCGCTGCCTGGTTATCCCGCAACAGAAGCTTTTCACTGTCCCTCGGTACACGGGACCATAAACTGAACTGAAGTGATTGTTTGCTCGGAGAATTTTGTTTCTTCATCTCGACCATTTCCTCCCGTTCTGCAGTTGGACTTTGGAATCGGGATGGTGCAGATGAATTTCCTGCACTTGTTGAGCTTGGAGGCTGTACAGACCATCACGATCCACTGCCTGGATTTCCCTGTCTGGGCTGACCCCTCCAACAGCAATCCCTACGCTAGGGCCTTGCAGTTCAGAGGCTGGAACGGACAAGTATTCAAAGCAAACACGCTGCTTCAGCCAAAGGTTACCAAGGATGGCTGCAAGGTGAGCTCTCACACGTGTGCAAGGTGAGCTCTCCCACGTGTGTGCAAGGTGAGCTCACACGTGTGTGCAAGGTGAGCTCTCCCACGTGTGTGCAAGGTGAGCTCTCACACATGTGTGCAAGGTGAGCTCTCACACGTGTGTGCAAGAACAACAGAAAACATAAAGTGCTGGACTTACGTGATATACAAGTCTTAGACTTGAGTCTTTAGAATTTAGTGATACAGCGTGGAAACAGGCCCTTTGGCCCGATCAAGTCCGTGCTGACCAGCGATCCCCGCACACTAGTCAAGTTAAGTCAAGTCAATTTTATTTGTATAGCACATTTAAAAACAACCCACGTTGACCAAAGTGCTGTACATGAGTTCAGGTACTAAGAAACGAACATACAATGGCACACAAACATAACAGCACATACATAAACAGTTCACAGCGCCTCCTCAATGAGCCTCAAACGCTAGGGAGTAGAAATAGGTTTTGAGCCTGGACTTAAAGGAGTCGATGGAGGGGGCAGTTCTGATGGGGAGAGGGATGCTGTTCCACAGTCTCGGAGCTGCAACCGCAAAAGTGCGGTCACCCCTGAGCTTAAGCCTAGACCACGGGATAGTGAGTAGCCCCAAGTCGGCCGACCTGAGGGACCTGGAGATAGAGAGGGGGGTTAGAAGATTTTTGATATGGGGGGGAGCCCGTTTAGGGCTTTGTATGTGAATAGGAGCAGCTTGAAGTTGATTCTGTACCGTACTGGGAGCCAGTGGAGAGAGGCCAGAATCGGGGTGATGTGGTCCCTTTTACGGGTACCCGTCAGGAGTCTCGCTGCGGCGTTTTGGACCAATTGCAGGCGGGACAGGGATGATTGGCTGATCCCAGTGTATAGGGAGTTGCAGTAGTCTAGGCGAGAGGAAATGAATGTGTGGATGATTTTTTCAATGTCGTCAAATTGGAGGAATGGTTTGATATTAGCTATGGTACGAAGCTGGAAGAAACTGGCTTTTACCACAGCGTTGACTTGCTTGTCAAACTTTAATGCAGAGTCACTAGCACTAACCTACACACTGGGGGCAATTTACAGTTTACTGAAGACAATTAACCTACAAACCTGCACGTCTTTGGAGTGTGGGAGGAAACCGGAGCACCCGGAGAAAACCCATGGGATCACAGGGAGAACGTACAAACTCAATACAGACAGCACCCGTGGTCGGGATGGAACCCGGGTCTCCAGCGATGTGAGGCTAGCAACTCTACTACCACCAGTCTTTGCCTCGATCCAATTGTAATAAATGCACATTCAACACCACTGCAGAAACATGCTCTGTCATTCTGCAATGTTTTACCTTCCTCCAACGTGCCATCTGACCGTCATTGTTCCCCCTGTGACCTTTCTGACCCAGTGTAATGTGTAAGCATTAGTCACCATGACAGTGGGTGTATGGAACAAACTGCCGGAGGAGGTAGTTGAGGCAGAGACTATCATAACATTGAAGAGGCATTTACATGCGTACATGGATAGGACAGGTTTACAGGGATATGGGCCAAATGCAGGCAGGTAGATGGGGCATTTTGGGCCGAAGGGCCTGTTTCCACACTGTAAGACTATGACTCTAAATATTAGAGGGCACAGCTTTAAAGTGAAAGGGGCAAAGTTGAAGGGAGATGTGCAGTGCATCTTTATTCACACAGAGGGGGGTGGGGGCCTGGAACGTGCTGCTAGGGGTGGTGGTGGAGGTGGAGGCAGATACCAGTGTGTTTGAAAAGCTTTGGATAGGCACATGGATATGCAGGAATGGAGGGATATGGGTTATGCACAGATAGATGTGATTAGGGGTGCCAACTTCCTCACTCCCAAATAAGGGACAAGGTGACATCACCGCCCCACGAGACGCCACCCAGCCAGCGGCCACGTGCTCCCGCTCCAACAATGGCCGGGCCGGGCAGGACTAAAGATGTGTAGGTTTGTAAGTTAATCGGCCTCTGTAAATTGTCCCTAGCGTATAGGATAGTGTTAGTGTATGAGGTGATCACTGATCAGTGCCGACTTGGTTTCACTTTGTCACTCTCACTCTAATGCAATGCCCACTAATATTTGATATTTCCACACTATTTCACTGAGGGTGGCAAGGTGGCACAGCAGGTAGAGCTGCTGCCTTACAGCGGCAGAGACCCGGGTTTGATCCTGACTATGGGTGCTGTCTATACGGAGTTTGTACGTTCTCCTAGTGACCGCGTGGGCTTTCTCCGGGTGCTCTGGTTTCCTCCCGCACTCCAAAGATGTACAGGTTTGTACGTTACTTGGCTTCAGTAAAAGATTGTCAATTGTCTCTTGTGTGTAGGTATAGTATGCAGGGATGTCTGGTAGGCATGGACTCGGTGGGCCGAATGGCCTGTTTTCGCAATGTATCTCAAACTAAAGCAAACATTTCATGTTGCAGGCAGGTTTGCAGCATCTGCAGTCCCTGTGAATAATAAGATGGTGTGTTGTGGGCGTGCGGGGAATGATGGCCTGTGTTTTGTTTTGTCGGCAGGTTCAGGATGGGACGTGGCACCAGACACGGTTTGTGTTCCACACCCAGGTGGTGAGCCAGTTACCCATAGTGGAGCTGCAGCCCCTGCCCACCCCCCTGCCCACCCCCACCGCCCGCTACCACGTCGAAATCGGACCCGTCTGCTTTCTGTGAGCAGGCGCTCAGCACGGGTCCGCCTCCAGAACTCTGCCAGGGATCTGCTTCCAAAAGCTAGCTGAAGGTTTTGAAGGAATTACCTCTGATGACTGTGAAAAATACAGGAACGATTTCCTTTGTCATGAAAAGTCACGGTTCTAATAGCGAACCTAACGTCTCAGGTAGAATGCATGGATGGCCCGGTACCTGGGGGTTGCAGTCAGTGTGAATGCAAGCTTGGAAACGCTCGATACACTGTGTGTCTGTGATACACTGTGCCCTGCCTACGCCTGGCCAAAACTAGAGGGAAAGGCAACTTCTTTGGGGATATTTAGATTGTGACTTTGCATCTGTGCCAACTGCAAGCCCAAGACGTCAACGGCTGGCGTTGGAGAGATGCTGCTCTTTCAATGTTCCAACAGCAGAGGTCTCGGTGACTAAGGCCTCAGAACCTCTTGTCCACAAGAGGCCACTACCTCCAATACGTTGCCACTTGTGTTGGTCAGGGGAGAGTTGGTGGTGTGCCCGCTGCCTTGGCAAGGCCATGGCTTGGTGCTTGCTCGACGTTGTGGACCTCTGTACACAAGGGTGCAGCCAATCCCAGGGAGACACCAGCCGGGCCCCAGCAGTAGCCACTGGTATTGCCACTGCCCTGGCAAGACCCCAACAACCCGCGACAAGATTGCAGCCATTGGGCAAGCATCCCTCGCTGGATCCAATGGCGGTGGAAGCTGGTGAACAACATGGTGTTGGAGGTGACAGACATCAGATCATCAGGCCTTCCACCAAGGCCCAGCCTGCCTGTGGTCTCCACTCATCATCTCCCTCTGATGGAGCCTCTATCCCACCGGGTTCGTCCGTGTGCCGCCCCGACCAGACCGGTGCCGGAGGGTGATGGGTGACCGGAGGTGGGGGGCTGTGGAGGGGGGTGTTGGTGCTGCCGTTACCCCGTTACACTGACCCTCAGCATCTCTCCGGGTTGGTCAAGACAAGCTGCGGCTGGAATTCTGCAGCTGGACATTGATGACAAAGCACTAGCCTGGCCCTCGCCCCCAACCAAGGGGGACCAGGGTCTGGAGCAGCAGAACTATTGGCCAGCCATGTCTCCAAGGTTCCTGCACCTCCACACCTGTTGATAACGAGCTGACCATTCAACACAGATCTTGAGAATGTTCTTTTTTTTCCCCCCAAAGTGTATGTACTGGCTACATTCAATAATTTCTGTTTTAAAAGTACTTATTTGGACTTTGAGAGTTGTACAGCACAGAAACGGGCCCATCGGCCCATACCAAAGGTCTGTTTTACCTCCACAAACATTATTTATATGAACGTGTAATTATAATGAATCTCTCCCCAGTTTGTGGATGTGCTGTATAGATTGGTACAAAATGCATAGTATTTGTAGATAGACGCCAATGCTTGACTAGTGGAAGGAATATAATAGAACGATTGCTTGCTAATCACTTGTGAGGATGCAGCTTGCTCCTACGTATTAAATCACAATCAACAACATCCAGGGAAACAAGACTCGTGCATGATTTGTGTCTTTGATGGACCAGGCAAGTTTCAATCGATTTATCAATCACACGCTTTCTTTTATAAGAATGATTTAACATTGCATATTAGAAACATAGAAAATAGGTGCAGGAGGAGGCCATTTGGCCCTTTGAACCAGCACCGCCATTCATTGTGAACATGGCTGATCATCTACAATCAGTAACCCGTGCCTGCCTTCTCCCCATATCCCTTGATTCCACTAGCCCCTAGAGCTCTATCTAACTCTCTTTTAAATACATCCAGTGAATTGGCCCCCACTGCCCTCTGTGGCAGAGAATTCCACAAATTCACAACTCTCTGGGTGAAAAAGGTTTTCTCATCTCAGTTTTAAATGGCCTCCCCTTTATTCTTAGACTGTGGCCCCTGGTTCTGGACTTCCCCAACATTGGGAATTTTTTTCCTGCATCTAGCTTGTCCAGTCCTTTTATAATTTTACACGTTTCTATAAGATCCCCTCTCATCCTTCTAAATTCCAGTGAATACAAGCCCAGTCTATCCAATCTTTCCACATATGACAGTCCTGCCATCCCAGGGATTAACCTCGTGAACCTACGATGCACTGCCTCAATAGCAAGGATGTCCTTCCACAAATTAGGAGACCAAAACTGCACACAATACTCCAGAAGTGGTCTCACCAGGGCCCTGTACAGCTGCAGATGGACCTCTTTACTCCTGTACTCAAATCCTCTCGTTATGAAGGCCGACATGCTTCGTTAGCTTTCTTCACTATTGTTACGGCACAAAGGACACAGAGTCACACGGCACAGACAGGCCCTTCGGCCCAACGTGTCCATGCCGACCAAGGTGTCCCATCTACACTAGTCCCACCTGCCTCAACTATCTCCTCTGGCAGCTTATTCCATACTCCCACCACCCACTGGGGGAAACAGTTGCTCCTCAGATTCCTATTAAATATTTCCCCTCGTCATAAGTTCTAGGAGGAGAATTAAGCCATTCGGCCCATCAAGTCTACTCTGCAATTCAATCATCTATCTCCCTCTCAACCCCATTCTCCTGCCTTCTCCCCATTACCCCTGGCACCCATATTAATCAAGAATTCTTACCTTAAACCTATGTTCTCTAGTTTTTGATTTCCCCTTCCCTGGTGAAAGACATTCACCCTATCTATTCCTCTGATGATCTTATACACCTCTATAAGATCATACCTCATCCTCCTGTGCTCCAAGGAATAAAGTCCGAGGCTACTCAACCTCTCCCTATAGCTCAGGCCCTTGAATCTTGGCAGCATCCTTGTAAATCTTAGTTTAGTTTAAAGATACAGCGCGCGAACAGGCCCTTCAGCCCAACGAGTCTGCGCCAGCCAGCGATCCCCGCACACTTACACCATCCTACATACACTAGGGACAATTTTAATTTATACCAAGCCAATTAACCTGCAAACCTGCACGTCTTTGGAGTGAGGGAGGAAACTGAAGATCCTCAAAACCCATGCAGGTCACGGGGAGAAGGTACAAACTCTGTACAGACAGCACCCGTAGTCAGGATCGAACCTAAGTCTCTGGCGCTGTGAGGCAGCAGCTCTACCGCTGTGCCACCCTCTCTACACTCTTTGCAGATTGATTACATCTTCCTATTGAAAAGAAAATTCCTTGACATCACCTATTCTGGGGTGAAGAACACCTATGTAGACCCAATTATTCACAGATGCTGCCTGACCCACTAAGTTACTCCAGCATTTTGTGTCTATCTTGGGACCAGTTTGGTTCGGCAACTTGGTTGGCATGGATGTCTTGGGCTGAAGGGCCTGTTTCCATGCTCTGTAGCTCTATAACTCTGGAAGGATATGGAGTAATGCAGGCAAATGGGATTGGCTTGGTCAGCATGGATGTGTTGTGTGGTGGGGCCTGTTTCCATGCTCTGCAGCTCTTAGTAACTTGAACTAAACAAAGGTTTAGTTTTTCTAAACCTTTCCTGTGCAAGTACCTGTCCTAGTGTCTGTTATTCTGTACTGAGGTGTATTTCTCTGCACTGCCTGCCGTATGGTCTGATTGTACTCGTGTGCAGTGTGATCACAAGATAGAGAAGAGTGTGTAGGAAGGAACTGCAGGTGCTGGTTTACACTGAAGATAGACACAAAATGCTGGAGTAACTCAGCGGGTCAGGCAGCATCTGTGGAGAAAAAGGATGGGTAACGTTTCACAGGGTGCTGGAGTAACTCAGCGGCACAGGCAGCATCTCTGGAGAACATGGATAGATTTAGATTTAGAGACACATAGTCAATCAATAGTCAATAGTCAATAGTGGTTTATTTGTTACATACACATAAATGTGTAGTGAAATGAAACATTACCCGCAGTTGAACAATAAGACCAATAAGAATAATCAATAAAAATGCAATAACACATACAATCACAACTAACACCAAACAAAAGAACCATCCATCACAGTGAGTCTCCTCCAGTCCCTCCTCACTGTGATGGAAGGCCAAAATGTCTTTTCTCTTCCCTGCCGTCTTCTCCCGAGGTCAGGCTGTTGAACTTGCCACGTCGGGGCGGTCGGGTCTCCCGACATTGGAGCGCCACGCCGGCTGGTGAAAGGTCCACGGCCTATTTCAGGCCGCGCCGGACGGTGAGAGGTCCGTGGCGGGCCGACCCAAGCCCCGCGATTCGGGGCGGGCGAACACGCTGCCTCTGCCGGAGCTCCAGATGTCGGCCCCCATCCAGGGGTCTGCGGGCTTCCGCCATCCACGCGGCCCGCGCCGGAGCCTCCGGAGTCGAGTCGCAGCTGCTCCCGCAGCATCCGCAGGCAGCCAGTGCCGCAGGTGGTGAGTCCGGGCCGCGGGCTCTGCAAACCAGAGCCCCAGGTGGTCCCAGGTGCATGGCCGGTGGTAGGCCGCAACGGGAACGGAGACACGACACAGAAACAAAGGTCGCATCTCCGTTCGGGAGAGAGAATTTTTTACAGTTCCCGTTCCCTCCCACCCCCCCCCCCCCCCCCCCACATAACATACAAACACTACACCATATTCATACAAAATTCATACAAAAACAACAAAAAACACAAAAGACAGACGGACTGCAGGCAAGCCGCAGCTGCGACGGCAGCGCTGGCACCAGCATAGGTGACGTTTCACAGAGTGCTGGAGTAACTCAGCGGGTCAGGCAGCATCTGTGGAGAACATGGATAGGTGACGTTTCACAGAGTGCTGGAGTAACTCAGCGGGTCAGACAGCATCTTTGGAGAACATGGATGGGTGACGTTTCAGGTCGGGACCCTTCATCAGACTGAATAAGGATCTGAAGAAGTCCAGGTGCATTGGGTCACAGATCAGATGGATGCTCTTTGCAGTGACTTTAATGTTTGAGTAACTTGGGCAAGAGCTACGGGCTGTCTTGTAGAAAGGAACAGCAGATGCTGATTTATACCGAGGATAGGCACAAAGTGCTGGAGTAACTCAGCGGGACAGGCAGCATCTCTGGAGAGATGGGGCGTCGTTTCGGGTCAGTCTGAAGGGTCTTCTCTCCAGAGATGCTGCCTGTCCCGCAGAGTTACTCCAGCATTTTGTGTCTATCTTTGGTGTAAACTAGCATCTGCAATTCCTTCCTAAACACTCTTCTTCTCTATCCTGACACCTAATACCCCAGCATCCTGGTAAATCGAGGACCAGAGGACATAGGTTTATGATGAAGGGGAAAAGATATAATAGGAATCTGAGGGGTAAGTTTTTCCACACAAAAGGTGGTGTGTGTATGGACCGAGCTACCGGATGAGGTAGTTGAGGCAGGGAAGATCACAACGTTTAAGAAACAGACAGGTACATGGATAGGACAGATTTGGAAGAATATTGGCCAAGCGCAGGCAGGTGGGACTAGTGTAGCTGGGGCATGTTGGCCAGTGTGGGCAAGTTGGGCTGAAGGGCCAATTTCCAAACAGTATCACTCTGAGTCTATGACACCGTGTGTCTGTTTACATTGTACACCAGAACAATCAGACTATACAATAGGCAGTGCACAGAGATAGAGCAGAGATACACAGAGCGAGAGACAGGGAGACACAGAGAGAGAGAGAGAGAGGGAGACACACAGACAGACACACACACAGAGACACACACACAGACACAGAGAGACACACACACAGACACAGAGAGACACACACAGACACAGAGAGACACACACACAGACAGACAGACAGACAGAGGGAGAGCTGGAGCGGCAGCGGGAGAGGCGGCGGCTGTATGTGTGTGGTGTGGGGGGGGTGGGGCAAAGATACTAGAGGAACAAGATAGACCACTCGGCCCTAAAAACCGTAGTACATCACGGTATGGCGAGTCCGAAAACTTGTTGGTTGTAGAAGAAGTTTATTGCAGCCGCAATATTCGAATACAGAGTTAAACAACAAGGTAAAGGACAACCATCAAAAACTTACTGTCTTCTTCGAAGACTTCGCCAAACTCTACATTTCGGGCGCCAAAAGCGCACATGACCACGCTGGCCAATCAGCGATGTCGCTCTCTGCACCAATCCCCATGGTCGCGTTCACACGTGACCTCGCTGGCCAATCTGAGGGTTCGACGACCCGGACCATTCTCTATGGTCGCTACATGACCCCCCCCAGAACCCGAGGTACGGAACCTAGCAGGGAGCCGGATTTCGCGACCATAACGAGTACGGAGAGGGGCAGCCTGAACCACAGGAGCCGGGGGTTCCGGACTTGGAGGAACTGCCGGAACGGGGGGTCCTGGAGGAACTACCGGAACGGGGGGTCCTGGAGGAACTGCCGGAACGGGGGGTCCTGGAGGAACTGCCGGAACGGGGGGTCCTGGACTGAGCGGAACTAACGGAGGTCGGCCTCTCCTAGGGGTTTGGCCGACCAGGACTGGTTGATCCGGATCCAAGTGTGCAGGTTTGAGCCGGGACACCGAGACGAGCTCACTCTTGCCGCACATGTCTAAGGTGAAGGTAGCCGTTCCCTTACGCAAAACCCGGAACGGCCCTTGATAGACCCTCTGCAACGGGGCGCGATGGGAATCTTTTCGCAGAAACACAAACTCACAGTCTCTCAGGGAAGGCGGTTCATGTACCATGGGACACCCATGACGTGAAGTCGGAACTGGAGCCAGGGAACCCACCCGTGCCCGGAGAGATGCTAAAACTGATGGGACTGTAGGCAGCTGGTCTGAAGGGTCCGGAAACAAATCTCCGGGTACTCGAAGTGTCGAGCCATATACTAGCTCGGGGGACGACGCACCGAGATCTAGCTTAGGAGCAGTCCGGATGCCCAGAAGAACCCAGGGGAGCTGGTCTACCCAGTCCGGGCCTTCAAGCCTTGCACTGAGGGACGCCTTAAGTTGACGGTGGAACCTTTCTACAAGTCCATTTGCCTGGGGGTGATATGCAGTAGTGGGTTGTAACTTGGAACCGTACAGTTCTGCGAGCGCGGCCCAGAGGGACGAAGTGAACTGCGGCCCCCTGTCAGTGGTAATAACTGCCGGGACCCCGAAACGAGCTACCCAATGGAGGGCCAAAGTCCTGGCACAAGACGCTGACGAAATATCAGACAATGGGAAAGCCTCTGGCCACCGGGTGAACCGATCCACCACCGTGAGGAGGTGGGTGTAGCCCCGGGAGGAAGGCAAAGGCCCGACTAAATCCACGTGGATGTGGAAAAAACGAACTGCTGGGACCTCGAACTCCTGTACGGGGGGCTGGACATGGCGCTGGACTTTAGCGGTCTGACAGGGAACGCAGGAACGCGCCCAACCCGCTACCTGTTTCCGTAGGCCATGCCAGACAAACCGAGCTGCTACCAAAGCAGAGGTGGAGCGGATGGACAGGTGCGCCAGCCCATGAATGGCATCAAAAACCCGGCGCTGAAGGGAGGGCGGTACTACCGGCCTGGGACGGGGAAGGGAAACATCACACCAGACTTTCGTGCCTTCCGACCCGCAGGCTACCTGAGCCAACTTCAATCCCGAAGTGGTGGACTGGTATGCCGAAGCGGTATCCGCTAGAAGCTGCGCCTCCGCAAGCTCCTGGGGATCCGCCTCGCAGTCCACCGCCGAAATAGGGGAAAAAGCAGGACTAGACAGGGCGTCAGCAACATCATTAAGCTTACCCGCGACATGACGGACATCGGTGGTAAATTCGGAGATAGCAGTCAGGTGCCGCTGCTGGCGGGCCGACCATGGGTTAGACAATTTGAAAAATGCAAATGTTAATGGTTTGTGGTCCGTAAAGGCCACAAATGGGCAGCCCTCAAGGAAATACCTGAAATGACGAACAGCTAAATAGAGGGCCAGAAGCTCTCGGTCAAATGCGCTATACTTCAGCTCAGCCGAATTTAGTTGCCGGCTGAAAAACGCCAAGGGCTGCCAACGGCCACCGACCTGCTGCTCCAAGACCCCGCCCACCGCCACGTCAGAGGCGTCAACCGTCAGGGCCGTGGGGGCGGAGGGGCTCGGGTGGACCAACATGGTGGCGTCTGCTAATGCTGCCTTAGCTGCTGCAAAAGCCGACTCTGCGGCCGGGGACCATATCAACTCTACCGGTTTTCCCGCAAGGCACTGGAAGAGCGGGCGCATGACTCGCGCAGCTGCCGGAACGAACCTATGGTAGAAGTTAACCATGCCTACGAACTCCTGTAGTCCTTTTACTGTGGTGGGCCTGGGAAATGCCCGGATAGCCTCCACCTTCTCGGGCAAAGGGGAGGCGCCGGCAGGGGTAATTCTGTGCCCTAGAAAATCAAGAGAAGGGAGGCCGAATTGACACTTGGAGGGTTGGATAATGAGCCCGTGGTCTTGGAGCCGCTGGAACACAGTCCGCAAGTGGACCTGGTGTTCTTGCACTGAGGGGCTGGCGACCAGGATGTCATCTAAATAAATAAACAAAAAGGGTAAACCCCGACCTACACGGTCCATCAGTCGTTGGAAAGCCTGAGCCGCGTTCTTTAAACCGAAAGGCATACGCAACCATTCAAACAACCCGAACGGAGTAATCGTTGCAGTTTTCTGTATGTCCTCCGGACGCACCGGAATCTGGTGGTATCCTCGCACCAAATCGATTTTGGAGAACACCACCGCTCCTTCCAGCCCAGACGAAAAGTCCTGTAGGTGCGGTATGGGGTAGCCATCAGCCGTGGTGACAGCATTGAGACGCCGATAATCGCCACATGGTCTCCACCCCCCCAGATGCCTTGGAGACCATATGCAACGGCGAGGCCCACGGGCTGTCGGACTGACGGACAATGCCCATTTCCTCCATCTTCCTAAATTTCGCCCGTGCCACCACCAGTTTGTCTGGCAGTAGTCTCCTGGCCCGAGCGAAAACGGGAGGGCCCTCGGTGCGGATGTGATGGACCGCTCTGGATGAGCAGCTCTGGAAACTCCGCCAGGATCTCAGCATACGAGTCAGGGGCCGCCACGACGGCCTGGACAGTAGGGCTGGGCGGGGAGGCGATTGTCGGAGCGACGGGCTCCTCTCCGGCGGAGGGTCGGAGGTCGTTACCGTGGACATCAGGGACCAGTGAAAAAGCCCAGAGAAAATCTGCGCCCAGGATCGCTTGTCTGACGTCTGCTATGATGAATGGCCATTCGTACGTGCGGAGGCCTAACACAAGGGACATCTTCCGTATACCGAAAGTGCGAATGGGGCTGCCATTAACCGCGATGAGGGTGGGACCTGTCTTACCCGTTCTGGTTTCGAGGTCGGTCGGCGGCACTATACTGACGATGGCTCCCGTGTCCACCAAAAATTCTGTGTCCGTGAATCGATCGTGGACGTAGAGGCGTCGGTTCTGGCCAATCGTAACTGCCCCTATGTACGATCGGCCGAGGCATTTCCCGCGAAGGTACAAGGTGAGCGGCAGTTGCGGGATTCGCTACCCCATCGTAGGTGATAATAGCACCAGCCGCGCTTGTGCGGATCTTTTTGGCGGGCTTTCGGAGAACTGGCGGGAGACGCGGCGCCATCTTGATGTCGCTGTGGTGTGGTCACTGATGTCGAGACCTTGTTGATCGAACCGCTTGCCTTGTTTTTAGCCGCTATGAGCGCGTCCGCTTTCGCTGCATATGCTTCGGGGTCCTTAAAAGAACAATCCGTGAGCAGCAGTCGGACATCCTCAGGAAGCTTCTCGCGGAATGCCTGTTCGAACATAAGGCAATCCGTATGCTCACCGGCTAGCATCATCATTTCGGCCATGAGAACGGAAGGCCGTCGATCTCCGAGGTCCGGTAGGTGCAGAAGTCTTGCAGCGCAATCATGCCTATTAAACCCGAAGGTTCGCAGTAACACTTTCTTCATGGCCTCGTACTTGCTTTCCGCAGGCGGATTAACGATGAACCGCATCACGCGTGTGGTCGTCTCCGGTGATAGAGCGCTGACGAGGTAGTAATACATCGTCGAGTCCTCCGATATCTTCTTTATATGAAATTGAGCTTCGGTGTGGAAAAACCAAGATTGCGGTGAATGTGTCCAAAACAACGGAAGGTGAACGCTTACCGCGCTTAACTCCGGTGTGCCAGGCGCGGCAATCAACAACGAGGCGTCGTGTCCCTGCATAGTCGGTGATCGTCCAGATCACGTCGGGGTCACCAATATGGCGAGTCCGAAAACTTGTTGGTTGTAGAAGAAGTTTATTGCAGCCGCAATATTCGAATACAGAGTTAAACAACAAGGTAAAGGACAACCATCAACAACTTACTGTCTTCTTCGAAGACTTCGCCGAACTCTACATTTCGGGCGCCAAAAGCGCACATGACCACGCTGGCCAATCAGCGATGTCGCTCTCTGGACCAATCCCCATGGTCGCGTTCACACGTGACCTCGCTGGCCAATCTGAGAGTTCGACGACCCGGACCATTCTCTATGGTCGCTACAACGGCGCCATTTTAGTAGGCAGAAACTTACAGAAACATTTTTTTTAACATAATAAAAACCTGTGAGTTGATCGATGAGATGTATTCTGCGTTTTAATGGTTTCATTACACACACTATTCCCCCACAACACTGATTACACTGCGTGAGGCAGAGGGAGCGGCGGGGTTTGCTTACTAAAATGGCGGCTCCTTGCTTCAGCGCGGGCGACATCAACGCAGTGGGCCATCGCGCTCCTCTAGTGTCTCTCTCTGTCTGTGTGCGCGTGCGCGGGGCTGGGGCCACGCGGCCATCGCGCTCCTCTAGTGTCTGTGTGTGTGTGCGCGTGCGCGGGGCTGGGGCCGCGACGACGGGCTGCAGGAAGCGGAAGGGTTGCGGGGGAGGCGGAGCCCGCGCAGCACGCGGAGAGGGAGGGAGGGAGTGAGGGAGCGCCGCGCCGGGGATGGACAAGGAGCGAGGGAGCGCCGCGCCGGGGATGGAGACGGGGGGAGGGAGCGCCGCGCCGGTGGGGTGCGCGCTCCCGGAGACGGGCACGAGCCCCCGCGCGCCCCCGCGGCCAGAGAGCGGCGCCAGGAGGAAAATCTCAACGTGGGGGTGAGAGGGAGGGGGGGAGGGGAGGGGCTGGGGGGGGGAGGGGGAGGGGAGGGGAGGGGCTGGGGGGGGGGGAGGGGAGGGGCTGGGGGGGGGAGGGGAGGGGAGGGGGGAGGGGAGGGGCTGGGGGGGGGGGGAGGGGAGGGGGCTGGGGGGGGGAGGGGAGGGGAGGGGAGGGGAGGGGCTGGGGGGGGGGAGGGGGAGGGGCTGGGGGGGGGAGGGGAGGGGAGGGGCTGGGGGGGGGAGGGGAGGGGAGGGGCTGGGGGGGGAGGGGAGGGGTGGATGGAGGGGGTGTAGGGGAGGTGGGGGAGGTGGGGAGGGGAGGTGGGGAGGGGGTGTAGGGGAGGTGGGTGGGGGAGAGGGAAGAGGGGTGGGGGGGGGGTTGGGAGGGGGGGGGGGTTGGAGGGGAGGGGTGGATGGAGGGGAGGGGTGGATGGAGGGGGGTTTTATTGGAGGTGGGTGGGGGAGAGGGGAGAGGGTGGGGGGGGTTGGAGGGGTGGGGGGGATGGAGGGGGGTTTTATTGGTGGTGGGTGGGGGAGAGGCTGGGGAGGGGAGAGGGAAGGGTGGGGAGTGTGGAGGAGAAGGGGTCGGGGTGGATGGATAGGGGGGAGAGAGATTGAAGAAGTGCGTGTGAGGGGGTTGGAGGGGAGGTGGGTGGGAGAGAGGAGGGGGTGAGGGGGTGAGGGGGGGGGTGTGAGAGGGGGTGGAAGCGGTGGTTAATCCTGACACAGTTGCCGTTTGATGGTAACAAACCTGCTGGAGTTTAGAAGGATGAGGGGGGACCTCATTGAAACATCCCGAGTAGTGAGCGGCCTGGATAGAGTGGATGTGTTGAGGATGATTCCACTAGTGGGAGAGTCTAGGACCAGAGGGCACAGCCTCAGAATTAAGGCACGTTCTTTTAGGAAGGAGATGAGGAGGAACTTCTTTAGTCAGAGGGTGGTAGGGGGGGGAAAAGATGTCCGAGCGGCCCTGGTCTCACCTGTCGCTGTTCTGCTCTCTCCCTCCCGACAGGTGTGAGGTGTGTGGGGCCATGGAGGCAAAGTACAGGTGTCCACAGTGCAGGGCGCTGACCTGCGGTATGTCACGGACCCCCACTGCTCTGCCTCCCACCCTGCCCCCCCCCATCCCCAACCTGACCCCCCCAATACCGCCCCCATCACTGCCCACCCACCACTCCCCCATCCCCAACCTGCCCCCCATCACTGCCCCTCCCACCTCTCCCCCATCCCCACCCTGCCCCCCCCATCACTGCCCCTCCTTACCCTGCCCCCCATCACTGCCCCTCCACCCATCCCCACCCTGCCCCCCATCACCGCCCCTCCCACCGCTCCCCCCATCCGCACATTGCCCCCCGGTGCTGGGCCAGGGGGTGTGTGTTCCCAAGTGGCCACTCACTGCTCTCCTCCCTCCTGCTGCAGCTTGCTGTGTGTGAAGAAACATAAGGCTGAGCGCCCGTGCCGTGGCGTCCGAGATAAAACCACGTTCACGTCCCTGGGAGACTTCACGGAAATGCAGCTTCTGAGCGGTGAGTTTCACTTCAGTGCAGGTTAGAGATACAGTGTGGAAACCGGGCCTGCAGCCCACCGAGTCCGAGCGGATTAGTGATCCCCACACACTAGAACTATCCCACGCACACTAGGGGACAATTTACAATCTTACCAAAGCCATTTAACCTACAAACCTGCACGTCTTTGGAGTGTGTGGAGGAAACCGGAGCAGCTGGAGAAAACCACGCAGGTCACGGGGAAAACGTGCAAACTCCGTACAGACAGCGCCCGTAGTCAGGATGGAACCCGGGTCTCTGGCGCTGGGAGGCAGCAGCTCCACCCGCTGCACCACCGTGTCGGCCCAGTTTTTCCTATCAACTTCTCTGATGATGTGGGAGGAAACCAGAGCACCCGGAGGAATCCCACGTGATCACAGAGAACATGCAAACTCCACATAAATAACACCGGAGGTCAGGATTGAACCCCGGTCACTCCCTCTTCTCCCCTCTCCCATCAGGCAAGAGGTGCAGAAGTGTGAAAACGCACACCTCCAGATTCAGGGACAGTTTCTTCCCGGCTGTTATCAGGCAACTGAACCGTCCTCTCACCAACTAGGGAGCGGTCCTGAGCTGCTATCCACCTCATTAGTGACCCTCGGACTATCCTTGATTGGACTACTGGCTTTACCTTGCACTAAACGTTATTCCCTATATCCTGTGGGCAGCTTGATTGTAATCATGTAGTGTTTCTGCTGACTGGTAGCACGCAGCAAAAGCTTTTCACTGGACACGTGACAATAAACTAAACTCAGCTGAGCTGCATTGCTTAGTTGAGTTTAGAGATATAGCGCGGAAAAGACCCTTCAGCCCACCAAGTCACGGGGGGAACGTACAAACTCCGTACAGACAGTGCCCGTAGTCGGGATCGCACCCGGACTCTGGCCCCGCGGTTGGCACTCTGGCCCTGCGGCTGACCACTGCACTGGGACTCTGGCCCCGTGGCTGACCACTGCACTGGCACTCTGGCCCTGCGGCTGACCACTGCACTGGGACTCTGGCACTGTGGCTGACCACTGCATTGGGACTCTGGCCCTGTGGCTGACCACTCCACTGGGACTCTGGCCCCGTGGCTGACCACTCCACTGGGACTCTGGCCCCGTGGCTGAACACTGCACTGGCACTCCCCGCCCCTGGCTGACCACTGCGCTGGTTTAGATTACAGGTTTCTGGAGGACACTGGGCGATTGGTGGACAGCCACACACTCAGAGACAGACTCGTCCATCTACCCACCACCAGCAAAACCGTAAGTCACCGCTGCACTATCCTCGTGCCCCAAAACAGGCCCTTCTGCCCATCCACTCCCTCCCACCCACATCTGCTAACTCCTGAACCAGGGGCCACAGTTGAAGAACAAGGGGTTGGCCATTTAGAACGGAGGTGAGGAAAAACTTTTTCACTCAGACAGTTGTGAATCTGTGGAATTCTCTGCCTCAGAAGGCAGTGGAGGCCAATTCACTGGACGCTTTCAAGAGAGAGCTAGATAGAGCTCTTAATGATAGTGGAGTCAAGGGATATGGGGAGAAAGGCAGGAACGGGGTACTGATTGTAGATGATCAGCCGTGATCACAGTGAATGGCGGTGCTGGCTCGAAGGCTTTACCCTGAATCAAAGCTCCTCGATCCAACTACAGTAGGAGTATGCAGTGGAAGAGTGAAAGGCCTGGATAGAGTGGATGTGGAGAGGATGGGGGTTTAAGAGTTCATGTGTACAGATTGCATGTTGCAAGTGGTGAGCCTGCTTTACTTACTTAGAATTGGCTAGCTAAAGTACAACAGGTTGTTTTGCTGAACTACAGAGGGTGTTGTGACTAAAGGAGAGAGGCCCGATACCAAGTAGTGCTGCAGAGAACAACAAGTCTGTTTTAGACAATAGGAACCGTTGCAGAAACGTGCTGATTGTGTGATTAGCTGGTCCCGTGACCACTCATGTATAAATATACTGCCGGTGCACAGAATGATGGAGTGGGACCACAAGGAGCTGGCAAGTACGTGACTGTCCTCACAGTGACTCGCCACCCCCGCTAGCAGAATAAAGTTGTGTCTTTACTATCAGTGACTGACGGTGTTTGTTATTTCAGAGCATGGGCGGGCTTTAACATGGATGTGGAGAGGACATTTCCCACTAGTGGGAGAGTCTCGGACCAGAGGGCACAGCCTCAGAATTATAGGAGATGAGGAGGAATTTCTTTAATCAGAGGGTGGTGAATCTGTGGGATTCATTGCCGCAGACAGCTGTGGAGGCCAAGTCATTGGGGATTTTTAAGGCAGATATGGATAGTTTCTTGATATCGTTCGGGTGCCAGGGGTTCACTAATACCTTCCCGTTTCTGTTAAATTTTAGCTAAACTTCATGAAGAACCGAGCTCGGAGGAGCGGTGTGTGAATCTGAAACTCCTGCCCATCGGATTCGCCAAGAGGAGAGGGAATTCAACCTTTTACCACAGAAAGTGAGTGGAGTGGGCAGGAAGCTGGCGATGGGCGGCACTGTGATAAGTGATAGGAGCAGAATAAGGCTGGATTTTTTTTAGATTTAGAGATACAGCGCAGAAAACAGGCCCATCGGCCCACCGGGTCCGCGCAGCCCAGTGATCCCCGCACACTGACACTATCCTACACACACTAGGGACAATTATTACATTTGCCCAGCCAATTAACCTATATACCTGTACGTTCTTTGGCTATTCGGCTGTTCGGCCCATCAACTCTACTCCATTCAATCACGGCTGATCTATCTCTCCCTCCTAACCCCATTCTCCTGCCTTCTCCCGTAACCCCTGACACCCGCACTCCTCATCTCCTTCCTAAAGGAACGTCCTTTAATTCTGAGGCTGTGCCCTCTAGCCCTAGACTCTCCCACTAGTGGAAACATCCTCTCCACATCCACTCTATCCAGGCCGCTTCACTGTTTCTTGGTTGAACGCTTATCCTCGTGGTGCAGCACGAGTACTTTGTATTTTCATGGTGATTTCTGCAGTCACTACTGCGAGCTTCTCCAGTCAATGACTCTCACATCTGGCCCGTTGCAAGGACAATCAATCTTCATCATCAGATTGTCCTGTCATTAGAGTAGTCTATAAATATCCGGCTTCCTGGAAAAAGAATTGGATGCCAGGGGGATTGTGGAGTTGGCTTCTGTCTGCACCTCACGCGAGGCTCTGATGGCCCAAACAGCTGTGTTATTCAACTCTGGATGATTCAACCCTCTCTCCACCCCCCCTCCTCTCTCCCTCCCCCCATCTCTCTCCACCCCCCTCCTCTCTTCCCCCACCTCCTCTCCCCCCCTCCTCTCTCCCCCTCCTCTCTCTCCCCCTCCTCTCCCCCCTCCTCTCTCTCTCCCCCTCCTCTCTCTCCCCCCCTCCCTCTCCCCCCCCCTCTCTCTCCCCCCCTCCTCTCTCCCCCCCTCCCTGTTTCACACAAGCAAACAACATCATTGAACTTTTCTCTACATCATCGAACTTAGAAACGTAGACAATAGGCGCAGGAGGAGGCCATTCGGCCCTTCGAGCCAGCACCGCCATTCATTGTGATCATGGCTGATCATCCACAATCAGTAACCCGTGCCTGCCTTTTCCCCATATCCCTTGATTCCACTAGCCCCTAGAGCTCTATCCAACACTCTTAAATTCATCCAGTGAATTGGCCTCCACTGCCCTCTGTGGCAGAGAATTCCACAAATTCACAACTCTGGGTGAAAACGTTTTTTTTTCACCTCATTTTTAAATGGCCTCCCCTTTATTCTTAGACTGTGGCCCCTGGTTCTGGACTCCCCCAACATTGGGAACATGTTTCCTGCATCTAGCTTGTCCAGTCCTTTTATGATTTTATACCTCTCCATAAGATCCCCTCTCATCCTTCTAAACTCCAGTGAATACAAACCCAGTCTATCCAATCTTTCCTCATTCGACAGTCCCGCCATCCCAGGGATTAACCTGGTGAACTTCAAGTGACCCCTGCATCCCCTCTCTCTCCGTCCCTCCCCCACCCCAGTCGTTGTACCAGTTTCACTGTCATCTTGTTGAGTCTCATTGTCTGCAACTCGTTTTCACCTGGCCATCAGCGAACAATTACTTTTTTGTACATTTTTCATTCATTTGTTCTATATCACTGTCTATATCTCTTGTTAGCCTTTTCCCTGACACTCAGTTTGAAGAAGAGTTTTGGCCCATTCCTTCTCTCCAGAGACGCTGCCTGGCCCGCTGAGTAACTCCAGCATTTTGTGTCTACGGTTTAAACCAACATCTGCAGTTTCTTCCTTCACATAATGGAAGATGGTGTCACCTCATCACTCCTCCCTCCCTCTGTCCAGAGCCCGATCTTCCGGTTGCCAAACATTTTAACCCCCCCCTCCCAGTGTAACTGGGCTTATATTCACTGGAATTTAGAAGGATGAGAGAGGATCTTATAGAAACATATAACATTCTTAAGGGATTGGACAGGCTAGATGCAGGAATAATGTTCCCGATGTTGGGGGAGTCCAGAACCAGGGGTCACAGTTTAAGAATAAGGGGGAGGCCATTTAGGACTGAGATGAGGAAACTCTTCTTCACCCAGAGAGTTGTGAATCTGTGGAATTCTCTGCCACAGAAGGTAGTGGAGGCCAATTCTCTGGATGTTTTCAAGAGAGAGTTAATGGAATCAAGGGGTATGGGGAGAAGGCAGGAACGGGGTACTGATTGTGGATGATCAGCCATGACCACATTGAATGGTGGTGCTGGTCGAAGGGCCGAATGGCCTAATTGTGCACCTATTTTCTATGTTTCTATTCCCACTCTGACCTTTCTGTCGTGGGCCTCCTCCACTGTCAGAGTGTGGCCCAACACAAATTGGAGGAACAGCTCCTCATATTTCGATTGGGCAGTTTACACCACCTTCTTATGAATGTTGATTTCTCTAACTTCAAGTAACCCTTGCATTCCCACTCTCTGCCCTCCCCTACCCTAGTCGACCTACTAATGAAGAATCTATCCACTGTATCTCTGCCTTAAAAATATCCACTGACTTGTGGCCTCCACAGCCGTCTGTGGCAAAGAATCCCACAGATTCACCACCCTCTGGCTAAAGAAATTCCACCTCACCTCCTTTCTAAAAGAACGTCCTTTAATTCTGAGGCTGTGCCCTCTGGTCCTAGACTCTCCCACTAGTGGAAACATCCTCTCCACACCCACTCTATCCAGGCCCCTCACTATTCTGTACGTTTCAATGAGGTCCCCCCTCATTCTTCTGAACTCCAGTGAGTACAGGCCCAGTGCCGACAAACGCTCATCATGGGTTAACCCACTCATTCCTGGGATCGTTCTTGTAAACCTCCTCGACCCTCTCCTGGGCCAGCACATCCTTCCTCAGATATGGGGCACAAAACTGCTCACAATTTCTCACTCTTCTGTCCTGTGTTTAGTTTAGTTCAGAGATACAGCGCGGAAACAGGCCCTTCGGCCCACCGAGTCTGCTCTAACCAGCGATCCCCGCACACTAACACTATCCGACAAACATTAGGGACAATTTACCTTTATACCAAGCCAATTAACCTACAAACCTGCACGTCTTTGGAGTGGGAGGAACCCGAAGATCTCGGAGAAAACCCACGCAGGTCACGGGGAGAACGTACAAACTCCGTACAGACAGCACCCGTAGTCGGGGTGGAACCCGGGTCTCCGGCGCTGTGAGGCAGCAGCTCTACCCGCTGCACCACCGTGCCGTGTGCCGATGGGGCCTTGATTTGCCTGTTGTCTGTTTTCAGGGAGCAGAGATTTTATTGGCACGTGAAGCTGGTGTTTCCACAGAGCTGTGCCACGTACACAGAGAGGAGGTGAGTGGGGTTGCCTGAACCCGCGGGTTGTAGATATGAGCTGTAAGACGGAGCAGCTGAGGAGATCAGCTTCCACCATTCACCTTTACACTGTAGAGATACAGCACGGAAACAGGCCCTTCGGCCCACCGAGTCCGTACCGACCAGCGATCCCCGCACACTAGCACTATCCCACACACACTGGGGACAGAAGCCAATTAGCCTACAAATCTGCACGTCTTTGGAGTGTGGTTGGAAACCGGAGCACCCGGAGAAAACCCACGCAGGTCACGGGGAGAACGTTCAAACTCCACACAGACAGCACCTGTAGTCAGGATGGAACCCGGGTGTCCTGCGCTGTGAGGCAGCAGCTCTACCTGCTGCGCCACAGTGCCGATCCAATTGACAGAAGGACATTGCATGGAAACAGGCCCTTTGGCCCACCAGGTCC
Source organism: Rhinoraja longicauda (assembly GCF_053455715.1). Taxonomy (NCBI): domain Eukaryota; kingdom Metazoa; phylum Chordata; class Chondrichthyes; order Rajiformes; family Arhynchobatidae; genus Rhinoraja; species Rhinoraja longicauda. Next base: position 1,039,489 of record NC_135963.1, read on the forward strand.
ATGCCGACCATCGATTGCCTGTTCACGTTAGTTGTACGTTCTCCCTGTGACCGTGTGGGTTCCTCCGGGTGCTCCGGTTTCCTCCCACATCCCAAAGACGTGGGTTAATTGGCTTCTGTAAATTGTTCCCAGTGTGTAGGAACTGCATCGTTGTCTGTTGGTCAGCATGGACTCGATGGGCCGAAGGGCCTGCTTCCCTGCTGTATCCCTAAACTAAAAGACATCTACGTTAACCCACAGATTTGCAGCTTCTGTGGTATTCCATCTACAAATCTCCAAGTTACCTGCACTCCTCCATTCTACATAGGACAGGTTTGGAGAGATATGGGTCAAACGCAGGCAGGTGGGACTAGGGTAGATGGGGCATGTTGGTCGGTGTGGGCAGGTGGGACTAGGGTAGATGGGGCATGTTGGTCGGTGTGGGCAGGTGGGACTAGTGTAGATGGGGCATGTTGGTCGGTGTGGGCAGGTGGGACTAGTGTAGATGGGGGCATGTTGGTCGGTGTGGGCAGGTGGGACTAGTGTAGATGGGGCATGTTGGTCGGTGTGGGCAGGTGGGACTAGTGTAGATGGGGCATGTTGGTCGGTGTGGGCAGGTGGGACTAGGGTAGATGGGGCATGTTGGTCGGTGTGGGCAGGTGGGACTAGGGTAGATGGGGTATGTTGGCCGGTGTGGGCACGTTGGGCCGAAGGGCCTGTTTCCCTGTTGTATCACTCTATGACTGCCGCTCCCATCTCTTTGTTGGGCGCCCGGTTCGATCCCAACCTCTGCTGCTGTCTGTGTGGCGTTTGCACGATCTCCATGTGACCGCGTGGGTTTCCCCCGGGTGCTCTGGTCTCCTCCCAGGCGTGCAGGGTGGGGGGGTTAATGGGCGGCTGTACATTGCCCCCAGTGTGTGGGTGGGGGGTGGAATGTGGGGGAGTTGATGGGAGTGTGGGGAGAGGGAGATGGGATCAGTGTGGATGAGTGGTTGTTGGTTCTATATTGCGTGTGTCAATAACGAGCATGGGGTAAGGTCATAAGTGACAGGAGCAGAATCAGGCCATTCGGCCCATCAAGTCTCCGCCATTCAATAATGGCAAATCTATCTCTCCCTCCTAACCCCACACTCCTGCCTTCTCCCCATAACCCCTGACACCACATTGAAACCCCTGGCCCCTCATTGAAACGTACAGAACAATGAAAGGCCTGGATAGAGTGGATGTGGAGAGGATGTTTCCACTAGTGGGAGAGTCTAGGACGTTCCTTTAGGAAGGAGATGAGGAGGAATTTCTTCAGTCAGAGGGCGGTGAATCTGTGGGATTCTTTGCCACAGACGGCTGTGGAGGCCACAAGTCAGTGGATATATTTAAGGCAGAGATAGATAGATTGTTGATCAGTGCGGGTGTCAGGGGTTATGGGGAGAAGGCAGGAGAATGGGGTTGGGAGGTAGAGATAGATCAGCCATGATTGAATGGCGGAGTAGACTTGATGGGCTGAATTCTTCGTTATCACATGATCTTATGATCTAATCAATCTCTGCCGTTAAAATGTCCATTGACATGGCCTCCATTGGGGGTCAATGGACAGAATGGCCTCTCCTGTGTCTGTAAACGCGATGTTAACTCAGGGTGGGATTGAAGGCTGTCTCTCCTGGCCAGGGTTGCTGAGAACAAGACACTGGAGCAGGTCCTGAACTCCTACATCCACCTGCAGGAATCCGACCCAGTCACGAGACAGAGGTACGTACGTCTCTTCAAGATTCAAGATTCAAGATTCAAGATAGCTTTATTTGTCATCCAATATTGGACGAAATTCAGTCACCCACAGTCCAACAATAAAAGCATTAAATAAGCATTAAAATTACACAACCCCCAAAAACTCCCAAAACACAGTCCAACAATAAAAGCATTAAATAGGCATTCAAATTACACAACCCCAAAACCCCAGTCCAACAATAAAAGCATTAAATAGGCATTCAAATTACCCAACCCCAAAAACACACAAAAAAAGAAACATCCATCAAAGAAACATCCATCACAGTGAGTCTCCTCCAGTCCTCTCTCTCCTCACTGTGATGGAAGGCCACAATGTCTTTCCCTTCTCCTGCTGTCCTCGCCCCCAGTCAGGTTGTTGTGGTTGCAGGCCGCGCCGGACGGTCCACAGCGGGCCAAGCCCAAGGCGCGTCGCGTCGCAGCCGCTCCCGCAGCCTCCGAAGACGGCCGGCTCCGCTGATGATAAGTCCGATCCGGGGCGGGCGAACACGCTGCTGCTGCCGCTGTTGTTGCACGTCGGGGCGGTCGTGGCTCCTGACATTGAAGCCCCCGCCCAGCAGAGAAATATCCCGCGGCCATCTTAGGCCGCGCCGGACGGTGAAATGTCCGCGCCCCAAGCCCCGCGATCCGGGGTGGGCGAACACGCTGCCGCTGCCGGAGCTCCCGATGTCGGCATCCACGCGGCCCGAGCCTAAGGCGAGTCGCAGCCGCAGCCGCAGCCGCTCCCGCAGCCTCCGAAGACGGCCGGCTCTGGTGATGGTAAGTCCGATCCACGGGCTCTGCGAACCAGAGCCCTGGAGGCCGACAGCTCCAGGAGTTGGGCCGATGGTAGGCCGCAGCAGGAACGGAGACACGGCCCAGAAAACAACGGTCGGGTCTCCGTTCGGAAGGGACATCTATTTACATCTATTTACAATGTTACAGTTCCCCCCCTCCCCCCCACATACACACACAGTACACAAACACAAAAACACCACATCACAACTACAATTCAGACAAAAAAAAACAACAAAAACACAAAGACAAATGGACCGCAGGTAAGCCGCAGCTGCTAGGGCAGCGCCGCCATTTTGCACAGAGTGTTCAAACCAAAGACTATCCCTCTCACACACAGCAGAGGACAACACGTCTAGTGGCATCTGCACAGGAACCCTGAGATGAATGGCTCACTCCACCCTCTATCTAGGGTTGCCAACTGTCCCGTATTAGCCGGGACATCCGCATTTTGGGCTAAATTGGTTTGTCCCGTACGGGACCGCCCTTGTCCCGTATTAGTCCCTCTGTGCAGGGTAACAGAGTGTGTTTGGGGAGTGGGGCCGAGTGTGTTCACCTAACGGAGGTTGCGTAGCAACCCGCCTCTGGGCCCGGGCGGCCGCCATTGGTGGAGCGGGAGCACGTGGCCGCTGGCTGGGTGAGGTCACGTGGGGCGCGGGGAGGTGACATCACCTTGTCCCGTGTTTGGGAGTGAAATAGTTGGCACCCCTACCCCTCTATCCCTCTCCTCTACCCCTCTCCTCCACCCCACCCCTCTACCTCACCCGCGAGCCCACTCTTCCGTCCACCAGCAATAACTGGTCTCACCTTCGAGTTCCTCCCTCCCCGGACTGTCAGGGAGGGGGGCAGGGAGGAGGGGGTGGGGGCAGGGAGGGGGGCGTGGAGGCAGGGAGGGGGGCGTGGGGGCAGGGAGGAGGGGGTGGGGGCAGTGAGGGGGGATGGGGGCAGGGAGGGGGGATGTGGGCAGGGGGGGTTTCAGTCACACACTGGCTGCAGAGTTCTCCCTCTGTCACTCAGGGGGAGGGGATGAACGAGAGGAGGGGAGGGGCAGATGTGCTGCCGAGGTGCCCGTGTGGAAGGAGGGGTGGGGGGGGGGGGAGACAAAGAAAAGTGGTTTCGTTCATTGTCCCGTGTACCGAGGTACAGTGAAAAGCTCTTGTTGCGGGCAATCCAGTTGGCAGCCGTCCACAGTGTGCAGATACAGGATAAGGGAATAACGTTTAGTGCAAGGTAAAGCCAGCAAAGTCCGATCAAGGATAGTCCGAGGGTCTCCAATGAGGTAGATGGGAGGTCAGGACCGCTCTCTAGTTGGTGATAGGACGGTTCAGTTGCCTGATAACGGCCGGGAAGAAACTGCCCCTGAATCTGGTGTGTGTTTTCACACTTCTGTACCTCTTGCCCGATGGGAGAGGGGAGAAGAGGGAGTGACCGGGGTGAGACTGGTCCTTGATGATGCTGCTGGCCTTGCCGAGGCAGCGCGAGGTGTAGATGGAGTGGGTGGGAGTGAGGTTGGTTTGTGTGATAGTCTGGGCTGCTGGCCTTGCCGAGGCAGCGCGAGGTGTAGATGGAGCTAATTTTCACATTTCTGTACGTCTGGGTGTGTCGGTGGGGACACTAACGCCGGCGTGTCTCGGTCTCTCCACAGGCTGAAGGTCTACGTCCTGGCCCCCCCCGACCAGGTGTCCGTGCTGCTGCAGGTGGAGGGGGGTGAGAGCAGCTCCCTCCGGTAAGTCAGGACCCCCCCCCCCCCCAACCCGGCCCGGCCCACCACTCGCTCCCTGCACCACACCTCAATACTGGTTACTGTGGTTACAGATACCGCGCGGAAACACACCCCTCAGCCCTCTGAGTCACAAGGTCAGAAGGAACAGGGGTGGAATTAGGCCATTCGGCCCATCAAGTCTACTCAGCCATCCAATCATGGCTAATCTCTCTCTCCCTCCTAACCCCATTCTCCTGCCTTCCCCCCATAACCCCTGACACCCGCACTGATCAACAATCTATCTATCTCTGCCTTAAATATACCCACTGACTTGTGGCCTCCACAGCCGTCTGTGGCAAAGAATCCCACAGATTCATCACCCTCTGACTAAAGAAATTCCTCCTCATCTCCTTCCTAAAAGAACGTCCTTTCATTCTGAGGCTGTGCCCTCTAGTCCTAGACTCTCCCACTGGTGGAAACATCCTCTCCACATCCACTCTATCCAGGCCGCTCACTATTCTGCACGTTTCAATGACGTTCCCCCCCCCCCCCCCTCGTTCTTCTGAATGTCCACACTGACCAGCGATCCCCACACACTAACACTAACCTACACACACTGCAGACTATTTACAATTAAACCAAGCCAATTAACCAAGGAAAGAACTGCAGATGCTGGTTTAAAGGTAGACACAAAATGCTGGAGTAACTCAGCGGGACAGGCAGCATCTCTGGAGAAAAGGAATGGGTGATGTTTCGTGTCGAGACTATTCAATCATGGCTGATCTATCTCTCCATCGTAACCCCATTCTCCTGCCTCCTCCCCATAACCCCGGACACGCGCACTGATCAAAGGTTGCTTTATTATCACCTGTATCGAGGTACAGGGGCATGCAGCCCAGTGAGATTACTGCTGTGCATAATTAGGAATAAGGCCTGGATAGAGTGGATGTGGAGAGGATGTTTCCACTAGTGGGAGAGTCTAGAACCAGAGGGCACAGCCTCAGAATTAAAGGACGTTCCTTGTCTACTGGCTCCCCCTTGTCCACTGGCTCTCCCTTGTCCATTTTAATTGTTGCAGTGGACAAGGGGGAGCCAGTGGACAAGGGGGAGCCAGTGGACAAGGGAGAGCCAGTGGACAAGGGGGAGCCAGTGGACAAGGGGGAGCCAGTGGACAAGGGGGAGCCAGTGGACAAGGGGGAGCCAGTGGACAAGGGGGAGCCAGTGGACAAGGGAGAGCCAGTGGACAAGGGAGAGCCAGTGGACGGGGGGAGCCAGTGGACGGGGGGAGCCAGTGGACAAGGGAGAGCCAGTGGACAAGGGAGAGCCAGTGGACAAGGGGGAGCCAGTGGACAAGGGGGAGCCAGTGGACGGGGGGAGCCAGTGGACAAGGGGGAGCCAGTGGACGGGGGGAGCCAGTGGACAAGGGGGAGCCAGTGGACAAGGGGGAGCCAGTGGACAAGGGAGAGCCAGTGGATGCGTGAGTTCAGGGCCAGCACAGGTTCATAGTTCATAAGTTAAAGGAGTAGAATTAGGCCATTCGGCCCATCGAGTCCACTCCACCACTCATACTAGTGCAAGATGCAAAATGGCGGCGCTGCCCTAGCAGCTGCGGCTTACCTGCGGTCCATTTGTCTTTGTGTTTTGTTGTTTTTTTATGTCTTAATTGTAGATGTGATGTGGTGTTTTTGTGTTTGTGTACTATGTGTGGGTGTGGGGGGGAGGAGGGGGGAACTGTAAAATTGTAAATATGTGTCCCTTCCGAACGGAGACCCGACCTTTGTGTTCTGGGTCGGGTCTCCGTTCCAGCTGCGGCCTACCATCGGCCCAACTCCTGGAGCTGGCGGCCTCCAGGTCTCTGGTTCGCAGAGCCCGCGGATCGGACTTACCATCAGCGGAGCCGGCCGTCTTCGGAGGCTGCGGGAGCTGCTGCGACTCGCCTTAGGCTCGGGCCGCGTGGATGCCGACATCGGGAGCTCCGGCAGCGGCAGCGTGTTCGCCCGCCCCAGATCGCGGGGCTTGGGTCGGCCCGCTGCGGACCTTCCACCGTCCGGCGCGGCCTGCAACCACAACAACCTGACCGCAGGAGAGGACGGCAGGGGAAGGGAAAAGACATTGTGGCCTTCCATCACAGTGAGGAGAGGAGAGGACTGGAGGAGACTCACTGTGATGGATGTTTTCTTGATGGATGTTTCTTCTTTTGTGTGTTTTTGGGGTTGTGTAATTTTAATGCCTATTTCAATGCTTTTGTTGTTGGACTGTGGGTGACTGAATTTCGTCCAATTTGGATGACAATAAAGCTATCTTGAATCTTGAAGATTAAGTCCATTAAAATTCGCTCAAAGATCGTCAGCGGGTCTCCAATGAGGCAGATGGGAGGTCGGGACCACTCTCTAGTTATTGATAGGGTGGTTCAGCTACCTGATAACAGCTGGTATGTTTAGTTTAGAGATGCAGCGCGGAAACAGGCCCTTCGGCCCACGGGGTCCGCACCAACCAGCGATCCCCGCACACTAACACTATCCTACACACAGTAGGGACAATTTTTACATTTGCCCAGCCAATTAACCTACAAACCTGCACGTCTTTGGAGTGTGGGAGGAAACCGGAGATCTCGTAGAAAACCCACGCAGGTCACGGGGAGAACATACAAACTCCGTACAGACGGCGCCCGTAGTCGGGATGGAACCCGGGTCTCTGGCGCTGCATTCGCTGTAAGGCAACAACTCTACCGCTGAGCCACCGTTACCGCCCGGAAACTCCTGGAAACTTGTCGTTCTTGCGAATCATTTTAAAGATCCGCTGTTTCAGTGGGGACAGCTGTGAGATGCCAGAGGTCACAGAGACACCAGAGAACAGTGGTCAGTGCCTCATGTGGTCAGTACCTCATGTGGTCAGTGCCTCATGTGGTCAGTGCCTCATGTGGTCAGTGCGTGTTGAATCCTCAATTGAGCTGATTTGCGCTCCTGGCTGTGACCAGGAGAGGTCAGTGGCGAGCCATGGAGCTCAACGCCCCGACCTCAATCACCACTTTAGTTTAGAGAGACCGCGCCAGCGACACACGTTCCATCAACAGAGTGCCAGAGTAACTCAGCGGGTCAGGCAGCATCTGTGGAGAACATGGATAGGTGACGTTTCACAGAGTGCTGGAGTAACTCAGCGGGTCAGGCAGCATCTGTGGAGAACATGGATAGGTGACGTTTCACAGAGTGCTGGAGTAACTCAGCGGGTCAGGCAGCATCTGTGGAGAACATGGATAGGTGACGTTTCACAGAGTGCTGGAGTAACTCAGCCGACTCAACCCGAAACATCACCCATTCCTTCTCTCCAGAGATGCTGCCTGTCCCGCTGAGTTACTCCAGGGCGGCTCGGTGGCGCAGCGGTAGAGTTGCTGCCTTACAGTGAATGCAGTATTGGAGACCCGGGTTCCATCCTGACTACTGAGTTTGTGACCTGCGAGGGTTTTCTCTGAGATCTTCGGTTTCCTCCCACATTCCAAAGACGTACAGGTTTGTAGGTTAATTGGCTTGGTAAATGTAAACATTGTCCCTAGTGTGTGTAGGATAGTGTTAGTGTGCGGGGATCGCTGGTCGGTGCAGACCCGCTGGGATGAAAGGGCCTGTTTTCGCACTGTATCTCTAAACAAACATTTCTAAATACTTTGTGTCTTCGGTTTAAACCAGCATTTGCAGTTCTTATACAGACCATGTTTACACTTTGTGTTGTGCTGCTGGAAGTATGAATGTCATTGTTCTATCTGGAAAAGATATGACAATAAAACACTGTTGATTTATTTTGAAGGTACCACAGGCTGGATGTAAGGAAAACTCTGGCAGAGAACCTGAGGCAAAAGACAATCATTGAATACCCCACGTTATTGGTGGTGTTGAGGGAACACTCCTCTGAGTACCGGCTACTCGATGATGGTAAGTGGCTCCGGCCTCGGAAAGTTGCTCACAGAGTGATACAGTGTGGAACAGGCCCTTCAGCCCAACCTGCCCATACTGTCCCAACATACCCCAGCTACACCAGTGATGCAGTGTGGAACAGGCCCTTCAGCCCAACCTGCCCACACTGCCCAACATGTCCACACCGCCCAACATGTCCACACTGCCCAACATGTCCACACCGCCCAACATGTCCCAGCTACACCAGTCATAGAGTGATACAGTGTGGAACAGGCCCTTCAGCCCAACCTGCCCACACCGCCCAACATGTCCACACTGCCCAACATGTCCCAGCTACACCAGTCATAGAGTGATACAGTGGGGAAACAGGCCCTTCAGCCCAACCTGCCCACACCAATGTTCCAGCTACACTAGTCCCACCTGCCTGCGCTTGGTCCATATCCCTCCAAACCTGTCCTATCCATAAGAGTTAGATAGAGTTCTTAAAGATAGCGGAGTCAAGGGAGTCAAGAGGCCAGGCACGGGTTACTGATTGTGGATGATCAGCCATGATCACAATGAATGGCGGTGCTGGCTCGAAGGGCCAAATGGCCTCCTCCTGCACTATTGTCTTTTGTACCAGTCTAACTTTCTTAAATGTTGGGATAGTCCCAGCCACAACTACCTCCTCAGACAGCTCGTTCCATACACCCACCACCCTTAATGTGAAAACGTTACCCCTCAGATTCCTATTAAATCTTTTCCCCTTCACCTTAAACCTATGTCCTCTGGTCCTCCATTCCCCTACTCTGGGCAAGAGACTCTGTGCATCTACCCGATCTATTCCTCTCATGATTTTACACGCCTCTATAAGATCTCCCCTCATCCTCCTGCGCTCCATGGAATAGAGACCCAGCCTACTCAACCTCTCCCTGTAGCTCACACCCTCTAGTCCTGGCAACATTGGAAACTAGAATTGGCTGCTTAGTGTTTGGCGATTTAGAATTGAGGACAGTTTTGCACAGAAACAGGCCCTTCAGCCCACAATGTCTGTGTCGTACATGATGCCGCATCTTTCAATCAAAAACAGAAGTAATTTATAAGCTTGCAAGTTATAGGAGCAGAATTAGGCCATTCGGGCCATCAAGTCTACTCCACCATTCAATCATGGCTGATCTGTCTTTCCCCCTTAACCCCATTCTCCTGCCTTCTCCCTGTAACCCCTAACATGTGTACTAATTGAGAACCTATATATTTCAGCACAGAAACAGGCCCTTCAGCCCACCGAGTCCACGTTCACACTAGTTTAAGTTATCACACTTTCTCATCCACTCCCTACACATTAGAGGGCCGATTAACCTACAAACCCGCACGTCTTTGGGATGTGGGAGGAAACCGGAGCACCCGGAGAAAACCCACGCGGTCACGGGGAGAACGTGCAAACTCCGCACAGACAGCACTGGAGGTCAGGGTGGGATCGGGGTCTACCAGCGCTGTGAGGCCGCGCTCTACGCACTGCACCACCGTGCCGCTAGAGGTCAGGGTGGAACCAGCGCTGTGAGGCCGCGCTCTACGCACTGTACCACCGTGCCGCTGGAGGTCAGGGTGGAACCAACGCTGTGAGGCCGCGCTCTACGCACTGTACCACCGTGCCGCTGGAGGTCAGGGTGGGACCGGGGTCTACCAGCGCTGTGAGGCCGCGCTCTACGCACTGTACCACCATGCCGCTGAAGGTCAGGGTGGGACCAGCGCTGTGAGGCCGCGCTCTACGCACTGCACCACCGTGCCGCTGAAGGTCAGGGTGTGACCAGCGCTGTGAGGCCGCGCTCTACGCACTGTACCACCGTGCCGCTGAAGGTCAGGGTGTGACCAGCGCTGTGAGGCCGCGCTCTACGCACTGTACCACCGTGCCGCTGAAGGTCAGGGTGGGACCAGCGCTGTGAGGCCGCGCTCTAAGCACTGCACCACCGTGCCGCTGGAGGTCAGGGTGGGACCGGGGTCTACCAGCGCTGTGAGGCCGCGCTCTACGCACTGTACCACCGTGCCGCTGAAGGTCAGGGTGGGACCAGCGCTGTGAGGCCGCGCTCTACGCACTGTACCACCGTGCCGCTGAAGGTCAGGGTGGGACCAGCGCTGTGAGGCCGCGCTCTACGCACTGCACCACCGTGCCGCTCTGACTCTTTTTTTCCTCATCAGGCGACACCAGTGAGGATGGCGAGAGTGAAACAGAGTCTTCATCAGAGAACAGGATGGATGAGGGGAAGATCAGGAACCTGGTGACTACCTCCCCACACTGACCATCACTCTGACATCAGCAACACCCCCCACCAGCAGGGACCACTCCACTGCCATTGTGTTCACAAAATGCTGGAGTAACTCAGTGGGACAGGCAGCATCTCTGGAGAGAAGGAATGCGTGACGTTTCGGTTGTGAAGAAGAGTCTTGACCCAAAACGTCACCCATTCCTTCTCTCCATAGCTGCTGCCTGTCCCGCTGAGTTACTCCAGCATTTTGTGTCTATCTTTGATTTAAACCAGGGTCTGCAGTTCTTTCCTACACGTCTGAGCCATTTCGTTCACTTCAGATTCCGACGCGTAATGTTATTTTTAAATATCTCAAATAAATTTTCCAAGTAATCTCATCAGGTTGTACCGTTGTTTAGATCATCAGCAGAATTACAGGAACAACGTTGTCAAGTTGGAAAGGGTTCAGAGAAGATTTACGAGGATGTTGCCAGGACTAGAGGGTGTGAGCTACAGGGAAAGGTTGAGTAGGCTGGGTCTCTATTCCATGAAGCGCAGGAGGATGAGGGGTGATCTTATAGAGGTGTACAAAATCATGAGAGGAATAGATCGGGTAGATGCACAGAGTCTCTTGCCCAGCATAGGGGAATCGAGGACCAGAGGACATAGGCTCAAGGTGAAGGGGAAAAGATTTAATAGGAATCTGAGGGGTAACGTTTTCACACAAAGGGTGGTGGGTGTATGGAACGAGCTGCCAGAGGAGGTAGTTGAGGCTGGGACTATCCCAACGTTTAAGAAACAGTTAGACAGGTACATGGATAGGACAGGTTTGGAGGGATATGGACCAAACGCGGGCAGGTGGGACTAGTGTAGATGCGACACCTTGGTCAGCACGGATAAGTAGGGCTGAAGGGCCTTTTTCTGTGCTGTGTGACTCGGATCATAGAGTGATATATTCTAGAAACGGGCCCTTCAGCCCAACTTGCCCACACCGGCCAACAATGTCCCAGCTGGCACGGTAGCGCAGCGGTAGAGTTGCTGCTTTACAGCGAATGCAGCGCCGGAGACTCAGGTTCGATCCTGACTACGGGTGCTGCACTGTAAGGAGTTTGTACGTTCTCCCCGTGACCTGCGTGGGTTTTCTCCGAGATCTTCAGTTTCCTCCCACACTCCAAAGACGTACAGGTATGTAGGTTAATTGGCTGGGTAAATGTAAAAATTGTCCCTAGTGGGTGTAGGACAGTGTTAGTGTACGGGGATCGCTGGGCGGCACGGACTTGGAGGGCCGAAAAGGCCTGTTTCCGGCTGTATAGATATGATATGATACACTAGTCCCACTTGCCTGCGCTTGGTCCATATCTCGCCAAACCTGTCCTATCCATGTATCTGTCTAACTATCTCTTAAATGTTGGGATAGTCCCATCCTCAACTACCTCCTCTGGCAGCTTGTTCCATACACCCACCACCCTTTGTGTGAAAAAGTTACCCCTCGAATTAAAATCTTATTCTTAAATCTTTTATGTTTTTAATAAAACATATTAAATTCTGAAGGGATTGGACAGGCTAGATGCAGGAAAAGTAAGATGCAGGCACAGGTTACTGATTGTGGATGATCACAATGAATGGCGGTGCTGGCACGAAGGGCCAAATGGCCTCCTGCACCCATTTTCTATGTTTCTTTTCCCATCCACCTTGAACCTTGGTCCTCTGGTCCTCAATGCACCTACTCTGGGCAAGAGACTACCGGGTCTATTCCTCTCATGACCATAACTATTTAACGCTCCATTCGAGACCAATGATGTTTGACTGCCTCTGTTGGCCGAAGGTTTTGTCAGTTTGAATCTGAAGGACCTGTTGTGTGTCAATCAGCAATGCAACCACTCAGTCACAGCAGAATCTCTCGTCCCTGTTTATAAATGGCCCTTTTTATTTAGTGTCTGTATTAGGTGACTGTAATATAATAAGCTGGCACGCGTTGGTAACATTTCCCCTTCAACAGTAACCCTGCCAGATAGCTGGAACCCTCTGCCTAGGAACTGACTATCCTTTACCTGCCAGCCTCAAAGTTATTTTTAATCTGATGCCATTTGGCAGCATATTGAATTCTGTAAAGTCAAGCATATTTACAGAATGTACTCTGGGTGGTCTGGACATCACACAGTCTTCTTAGAAAAAGAAAGGTTATATCAGGATCGAGTACAGAGAATTCACACATCACATCACATAATCGGTTAAAATCAAGAGTTTCATTGACACACTGATCAGCCAAAACATTATGACCACTGACAGGTGAAGTGAACAACATTGATTATCTTGTTACAATGGCACCTGTCAAGGTGCAAGACCTGTCCCTTTACCTTTCCCCTCAACTCCATCCAAGGACCCAAACAGTCTTTCCAGGTGAGACAAAGGTTCACCTGCACCTCCTCCAACCTCATCTATTGCATCCGCTGCTCTAGATGCCAACTTATTTACATCGGCGAAACCAAGCGCAGGCTCGCCGATCGCTTCGCTGAACACCTGCGCTCGGTCCGCATTAACAAAACTGATCTCCCGGTGGCTGAGCACTTCAACTCCCCCTCCCATTCCCAGTCTGACCTTTCTGTCATGGGCCTCCTCCAGTGCCATAGTGAGGCCCACCAGAAATTGGAGGAACAGCACCTCATATTTCGCCTGGGCAGTTTGCAGCCCGGTGGTATGAACGTCAACTTCTCCAACTTCAGATAGCTCCTCTGTCCCTCCCGCCCCCTCCTCCCTCCCAGATCTCCCTCTATCTCCCTGTCTCCACCTATATCCTTCCTTTGTCCCGACCCCCTGACATCAGTCTGAAGAAGGGTCTCGACCCGAAACGTCACCCATTCCTTCTCTCCCGAGATGCTGCCTGACCTGCTGAGTTACTCCAGCATTTTGTGAATAAATCGATTTGTACCAGCATCTGGAGTTATTTTCTTATATTATGGCACCTGTCAAGGGGTGGGATATATTAGGCAGCAAGTGAACAGTCAGTTCTTGAAGTTGATGTGTTGGATGCAGGAGAAATGGGCAGGAGTAAAGACCTGAGCGACTTTGACAAGGGCCAAATTGTTCTGGCCAGACGACTGGGTCAGAGCATCTGTGAAACGGCAAGGCTTGTGGGGTGCTCCCGGTCAGCAGTGGTGAGTACCTACCGACAGTGGTCCGAGGAGGGACAAACCACAAACTGGGGACTGACAGGGTGTTGGGCGCCCAAGGCTCATCGATGCGCGAGGGCAACGAAGGCTATCCCGTCTGGTCCGAACCGACAGAAGGTCGACTGTGGCACAAGTCACAGAGAATGTTAATGGTGGTGACGGGAGGAATGTGTCACAATACACAGTGCATCGCACCCTGCTGTGTATGGGGCTACATAGCCACAGACCTGTCAGAGTGCCCATGATGACACAATGTTTTGGCTCTTCTGTGTATGTACCAGAAACGGAAGAATAATCCTCACAGCAGTTTAACTGGCCCGTAACACACAGATAAATGGACAAAGTGTCAGGAGTAATGGGGAAACATAGAGAATATGTGCAGGAGTATGGAACCTGGGTCTCCGGCTCTGTGAGGCAGCAGCTCCACCTTGAGTAACGGATCATCATCTGTGAGCCAATGATGTTTGTGCTGGCTCTGGGGACAATACCCTGTCCTTACACCGGCCAGCAGACCTTTCCCGAGAACCCAAGGCAATCCTAATTTACCACAAACCGCAAAGTGCAGGAAAAACTCAGCGGGTCGGGCAGCATCTGTGGAGGGAATGGACAGGCAACGTTTCAGAGAAGAGGGGCCCCAACCCGAAACGTCATGTGTCCAATCCCTCCACAGATGCTTCCTGACCTGCTCAGTCTAGTTTAGTTTACAGTATGGAAACAGGCCCTTCGGCCCACCGAGTCCATGCCGACCAGCGATCCCTGCACACTAACACTACCCTACACACACTGGGGACAATTTTACATTTGTACCAAGCCAATTAACCAGCAAACCCGCACGTCTTTGGAGTGTGGAAGGAAACCGAAGATTTCGGGGGAAACCCACACGGTCACAGGGAGAAATCCGTACAGACAGCACCCGTAGTCGGGATGAAACCGGGGTCTCTGGCGCTGTGAGGCTCTACCTCTGCTCCACCGTGCTGCCCTTAAAGTTCCTCCAGCACTTTGTGCTTTGCTCATGATTGCAGCATCTGCAGTTCCTGTGTCTGTTTTACATCTCTGAAGAAAAGCAGATGCCAAGATGTTGCTGGGTTCACGATGTTGTATGATGTCATGGGCAAGCAGCAGGAAGGTTTTAAATGAGTGCGGTGTTTATCAGTCTGTGATTCTCTTTGTGTGACCAGAGAGAGGAATGAGGGAGCGGGGGCCGGAGAGCATGGATTTGCCAGCTCTGCGGGCGTTCCCACTAATCCCCTGGGAATCATTTGCAGGACACTCCATGAACAAAACATGCTCTGCCAAACGATCTGTTTCTCGTCAGTAAATCCTGGGGAATGTGTCCTGTTTATTAACATTAAGTCAATGAGTCATTCACAGCACGGAAACAGGCCCTTCATCCCACCATGTCCATGCCGACCCAGTTGGCTACTGGGCTAGTCCCATTTGCCTGCATTAGCCCCCTAGCTCTCCACACCCTTCCTGTCCGTACATCTGTACAAGTGACTTTACAAGTCATCATTGCAGAGGCCGGCACGGTGGCGCAGCGGAAAAAACTTTTTCACCCAGAGATTTGTGAATTTGTGGAATTCTCTGCCACAGAGGGCAGTGGAGACCAATTCACTGGATGAATTTAAAAGAGAGTTAGATAGAGCTCTAGGGACTAGTGGAATCAAGGGATATGGGGAGAAGGCAGGCACGGGTTACTGATTGTGGATGAGCAGCCATGATCACAATGAATGGCGGTGCTGGCTCGATGGGCCAAATGGCCTCTTCCTGCACCTATTTTCTATGTTTCTATGACCTGAGCTGCCAGAGGAGGTAGTTGAGGCAGATATGAGAACAATATTTAAAAAGACATTTGGACAGGGAAATGGATAGGGAAGGTTTCGAGGGATGTGGGCCAGACATGGGCAGGTGGGACTGGTTTAGATTGAGCAACTTGATCGGCACGGCAATTCATATCAAAGGGTCTGTTTCTGTGCTGTTTGGCTTAGTGACTTAATATACGTTTTGTAACAAATCTGGAAACAAACTATCAGGGGCTGGTCTGCTCCAGTCTCCCTGCATCATCTTAAGTATGAAGTCATTCTTTGGCAAAACTCGCTGGAATCATAGGTCATCTGGCTGAATTCAAGTTTCCAGAACGTTCCACGTATTTGGGGAATTCAGCTGTGGATCTGACATCGACCCAGCCCAGAGCAGGAGGGGGAGACACCAGGAAACACAGATGTTGGGATGGAGTCAGAGTCATCAAGTCATCGAGTTGTAGACGCACAGAGGCACAGAGACGCAGAGTCACAGAGGCACAGAGATAGAGTCACAGAGACACAGAGACACAGAGACACAGAGACACAGAGGCACAGAGATAGAGTCACAGAGACACAGAGACACAGAGACACAGAGTCACAGAGTCACAGAGTCACAGGGACACAGAGACACAGAGACACAGAGACACAGAGACACAGAGTCACAGAGACACAGAGTCACAGAGGCACAGAGACACAGAGTCACAGAGGCACAGAGACACAGAGTCACAGAGGCACAGAGATAGAGTCACAGGGACACAGAGTCACAGAGACACAGAGTCACAGAGACACAGAGACACAGAGACACAGAGACACCGAGACACAGAGTCACAGGGACACAGAGACACAGAGACACAGAGTCACAGAGACACAGAGACACAGAGACACAGAGACACAGAGTCACAGAGTTACAGGGACACAGGGACACAGAGACACAGAGACACAGGGACACAGAGACACAGGGACACAGAGACACAGGGACACAGAGACACAGAGACACAGAGACACAGGGACACAGGGACACAGAGACACAGGGACACAGAGACACAGAGACACAGAGACACAGAGACACAGGGACACAGGGACACAGAGACACAGGGACACAGAGACACAGAGACACAGACACAGAGTCACAGAGACACAGAGACACCGAGACACAGAGACACAGATACACAGGGACACAGGGACACAGAGACACAGGGACACAGAGACACAGGGACACAGAGACACAGAGACACAGAGACACAGGGACACAGGGACACAGAGACACAGGGACACAGAGACACAGAGACACAGAGACACAGGGACACAGGGACACAGAGACACAGAGACACAGAGACACAGATACACAGGGACACAGAGACACAGAGACACAGGGTCACAGAGTCTTCTCACCTCGGTCCTGAATCACCAATCCCTCATTGTGAAGCTGCAACACCAGCCAAGAGAAGCAATCCCACATCTGCCCTGTGGAGCCCCTCAAGATTTCTCCACTTTAGGGCGGAACGGTGGTGCAGCGGGTAGAGCTGCTGCCTCAAAGCGCCAGAGACCCGGGTCCGAACCTGACTACAGCTGCTGTCTGTGTGGAGTTTGCACGTTCTCCCCGTGACCACGTGGGTTTCCTTCGGGTGCTACCCTTTGAGCCAGGTGCCCTGTTTTCACGCTGTATCCAAATGTAAGGCCTGGGTAGAGTGGATGTGGAGAGGATGTTTCCACTAGTGGGAGAGTCTAGGACCAGAGGGCACAGCCTCAGAATTAAAGGACATTCCTTCAGGAAGGAGATGAGGATGAATTTCTTTAGTCAGAGGGTGGTGAATCTGTGGGATTCTTTGTCACAGATGGCTGTGGAGGCCATCAATGGATATATTTATTCAGAGGTAGACAGATTGTTGATCAGTGCGGGTGTCAGGGGTTATGGGGAGATGGCAGGAGAATGGGGATAGGAGGGAGAGATAGATCAGCCGTGATTGAGTGGCGTAGACTTGATGGGCCAAATGGCCCGATTCTACTCCTATCTCTTATGATCTTATGTATCACTAAAAACTAAAATCAATCTAAAGAAGGGCCTCCACCCTAAACGTCACCTGTTCATTCCCTCCGCAGATGCTTCCTGAGCCGCTGATTTCCTCCAGCACTTTGTGTTTTGATCAGGGTTCCAGCAACTGCAGTTCCTTGTGAATCCAGGTCACAAGTTTCTTCAAAGAGCAGGAAGCCGGCAGTGTCCACACCAAGGAATTATTCCCATAAATCCTTCAGTTGGCTGCTTCTGTTCCTCAGCTTCAGAACCGGAGATCAAAATATATCGTAAATTATTATCTTCAAAGTCGACTGAAAATCTTCCAACAAGTCATGGCCAGCCGTCCATAAACTAAACCGATAAAGGTTTCCCACCCCGCTCCCAATCACACAACTAACAAACCGAAGATAGACACAGAGTGCTGGAGTAACTCAGCGGGTCAGGCAGCATCTGTGGAGAACACGGATAGGTGACGTTTCACAGAGTGCTGGAGTAACTCAGCGGGTCAGGCAGCATCTGTGGAGAACACGGATAGGTGACGTTTCACAGAGTGCTGGAGTAACTCAGCGGGTCAGGCAGCATAAAAATTAAGGAGAGGAAGTATAACATAGCAAAGAGAAGTGGGAAGACAGAGGATTGGGACTCTTTTAAAGAGTTAACTAAAAAGGCAATACGGGGAGAAAATATGAGGTACGAGGGTAAACTAGCCAATAATATAAAGGAGGATAGTAAAAGCTTTTTTAGGTACGTGAAGAGGAAAAATATAGTCAAGGCAAATGTGGGTCCCTTGAAGACAGAAGCAGGGGAATTTATTATGGGGAACAAAAAAATGGCAGACGAGTTAAACCGTTATTTTGGATCTGTCTTCACTGAGGAAGATACACACAATCTCCCAAATGTTCTAGGGGCCGGAGAACCTAGGGTGATGGAGGAACTGAAGGAAATCCACATTAGGCAGGAAATGGTTTTGGGTAGACTGATGGGACTGAAGGCTGATAAATCCCCAGGGCCTGATGGTCTGCATCCCAGGGTACTTAAGGAGGTGGCTCTAGAAATAGTGGAAGCATTGGAGATCATTTTTCAATGTTCTATAGATTCAGGATCAGTTCCTGTGGATTGGAGGATAGCAAATGTTATCCCACTTTTTAAGAAAGGAGGGAGAGAGAAAACGGGTAATTATAGACCAGTTAGTCTGACATCAGTGGTGGGGAAGATGCTGGAGTCAATTATAAAAGACGAAATTGCTGAGCATTTGGATAGCAGTAACAGGATCATTCCGAGTCAGCATGGATTTACGAAGGGGAAATCATGCTTGACAAATCTACTGGAATTTTTTGAGGATGTAACTAGGAAAATTGACAGGGGAGAGTCAGTGGATGTGGTGTACCTCGACTTTCAGAAAGCCTTCGACAAGGTCCCACATAGGAGATTAGTGGGCAAAATTAGAGCACATGGTATTGGGGGTAGGGTACTGACATGGATAGAAAATTGGTTGACAGACAGAAAGCAAAGAGTGGGGATAAATGGGTCCCTTTCGGAATGGCAGGCAGTGACCAGTGGGGTACCGCAAGGCTCGGTGTTGGGACCGCAGCTATTTACGATATACATTAATGACTTAGATGAAGGGATTAAAAGTACCATTAGCAAATTTGCAGATGATACTAAGCTGGGGGGTTGTGTGAATTGTGTGGAAGATGCAATAAGGCTGCAGGGTGACTTGGACAGGTTGTGTGAGTGGGCGGATGCATGGCAGATGCAGTTTAATGTAGATAAGTGTGAGGTTATTCACTTTGGAAGTAAGAATAGAAAGGCAGATTATTATCTAAATGGTGTCAAGTTAGGAAGAAGGGATGTTCAACGAGATCTGGGTGTCCTAGTGCATCAGTCACTGAAAGGAAGCATGCAGGTACAGCAGGCAGTGAAGAAAGCCAATGGAATGTTGGCCTTCATAACAAGAGGAGTTGAGTATAGGAGCAAAGAGGTCCTTCTACAGTTGTACCGGGCCCTGGTGAGACCGCACCTGGAGTACTGTGTGCAGTTTTGGT
Source organism: Rhinoraja longicauda (assembly GCF_053455715.1). Classification (NCBI taxonomy): domain Eukaryota; kingdom Metazoa; phylum Chordata; class Chondrichthyes; order Rajiformes; family Arhynchobatidae; genus Rhinoraja; species Rhinoraja longicauda. The sequence goes on from NC_135963.1 coordinate 1,058,878, forward strand.
CTCCAAATTTGAGGAAGGATATTCTTGCTATTGAGGGCATGCAGCGTAGGTTCACTAGGTTAATTCCCGGAATGGCGGGACTGTCGTATGTTGAAAGGCTGGAGCGATTGGGCTTGTATACACTGGAATTTAGAAGGATGAGGGGGGATCTTATTGAAACATATAAGATAATTAGGGGATTGGACACATTAGAGGCAGGAAACATGTTCCCAATGTTGGGGGAGTCCAGAACAAGGGGCCACAGTTTAAGAATAAGGGGTAGGCCATTTAGAACGGAGATGAGGAAGAACTTTTTCAGTCAGAGAGTGGTGAAGGTGTGGAATTCTCTGCCTCAGAAGGCAGTGGAGGCCAGTTCGTTGGATGCTATCAAGAGAGAGCTGGATAGAGCTCTTAAGGATAGCGGAGTGAGGGGATATGGGGAGAAGGCAGGAACGGGGTACTGATTGAGAGTGATCAGCCATGATCGCATTGAATGGCGGTGCTGGCTCGAAGGGCTGAATGGCCTACTCCTGCACCTATTGTCTATTGTCTATTGTCTATCTGTGGAGAACATGGATAGGTGACGTTTCACAGAGTGCTGGAGTAACTCAGCGGGTCAGGCAGCATCTCTGGCGAGAAGGAATAGGTGACGTTTCGGGTCGAGATCCTTCTTTGGACTGAAGTAATAATAATAATATTCATTTATTGTCATTGCAACGAGTACAACGAAATTAAAAAATAGCCAATCCTGACGGTGCGTACAAACATATATGCAATAAATGCAAAAACAAATAAATACATAAATACAATTAAATACAATTATATTAAGTACAAGATTTTTTAACGGTGTTGCCTAGTGCAAAGGTAGTGTTCAGTTCTCGTATGGCCCTGGGGTAAAAACTGTTCTTAAGTCTGTTTGTTCGGGATTTGATCGACCTGAAACGTCGACCAGAGGGCAGATGAACAAACAGACGGTGGCCGGGGTGGGATGGATCTTTTATTATTTTGCCTGCTCTACTGAGGCAGCGTAGGCTGAACAGGTGCTCCAGGGAGGGCAGTGAGCAGCCGATGATCTTCTGGGCCGTCGTGATGACCCTCTGAAGGGCCTTCCTGTCCTTTTCTGAGCAGCTGGCATACCATGTGGTTATACAGTATGCCAGCACACTCTCGATGGAGCAGCGATAGAAGGACAACATGAGCTTCTCCTGCAGGTTGGTTTTCCTGAGGATCCTCAGGAAGTGGAGTCTCTGCTGTGCCTTCTTTACTGTGGTGATGGTGTTGGTAGACCAGGTAAGATCCTCTGCGATGTGCGTACCCACAGTCTAAGACTGAGTCTGAAGAAGGGTCTCAACCTGAGATATTACCTATCCCTGTACTTTAGTTTTGTTTAGAGATACAATGCAGAAACAGTCCCTTCGGCCAGCGCCGACCAGCGATCCCCGCACACTAACATTATTCTACACCCACTAGGGACAATTTACAATTACACCAAGCCAATTAACCTACAAATCTGCACGTCTTTGGAGTGTGGGAAGAAACTGAAGATCTCGGAGAAAACCCACGCATGTCGCGGGGAGAACGTACAAACTCCGTACAGACAGCACCCGTAGTCGGGATGGAACCCGGGTCTCCGGCGCTGTGAGGCAGCAACTCTACCGTACAATCCTTACTCCAGCAGCCAGTTACCAGCACATTGTGTTTATATTCGGTGTAAAGCAGCATCTGCAGTTCCTTCCTACGCAGTGAACTAAGGGAACTACTGGAGTCATTTTCTCTGATGCCACTGCATGGTATTGTAGCTATTCGGGTGCGTAGTTTTCGAAGGGAAGCGTTACCTTTTGAAGTGAGCACACATGTGGCTCATGGCCTTGCTATTTTGGGTCGGGATTACTTTCAGCATGAAAACATCTGTAGCCCATCAAGTTGTCTGCTTCCCGCGCCACCCGTGCATTCCTCTGTGGTTCCATACCTGCCCGAGGTCGGCAGATGGAACAAAGCAGATTCTTTCACCAGCTCCAAAACATCACTTCAACCAGCAGCTTGCAATGTAATGGAGGGGAAGGAATGCAGATACTAACAGGCAGGCACACACAAACACCGGCCACAGGAGACGGGACCAATGCAGAGAGACACGGAGTGCTGGAGTAACTCAGTGGGTCAGGCAGCATCTGTGGGGAACATGGATAGGTGACGTTTCACAGAGTGCTGGAGTAACTCAGTGGGTCAGGCAGCATCTGTGGAGAAAAAGATTGGATGACGTTTCAGGTCGAGACCCTTCTTCAGACAGAAAGCTCATAAGTGATTGGAGTAGAGTTAGGCCATTCGGCCCATCAAGTCTATTCCGCTATTCAATCATGGCTGATCCATCTCTCCCTCCTAACCCCATTCTCCTGCCTTCTCCCCATAACCCCTGACACCCGCACTAATCAACAATCTATCTATCTCTGCCTTAAATTTACCCACTGACTTGTGGCCTCCACAGCCGTCTGTGCAATAGAATCCCACAGATTCACCACCGTCTGATTAAAGAAATTTCTCCACATCACCTTCCTAAAGGTACGTCCTTTAATTCTGAGGCTGCGCCCTCTGGTCCTAGACTCTCCCACTAGTGGAAACATCCTCTCCACATCCACTCTATCCAGGCCGCTCACTATTCTGTATGTTTCAATGAGGTCCCCCCCCTCATCCTTCTGGTCGGAATGGATCCGGTGGGCTGAAGGGCCTGTTTCCATGCTGTAAATCTAAACTAAACACCACACTGGTCAATGTGAGGAGCACGTTCAGCAACAGACTGGTCCCACCAAGATGCAGCACAGAACGCCACAGGAGATCCTTCTTCCCTGTGGCTATCAAACTGTACAACTCCTCCCCCTTCTGTCATGGGGTAGACTGAGACTGAGACTGAGACTGAGACTGAGACTGAGACTGAGACTGAGACTGAGACTGAGACTGAGACTGAGACTGAGACTGAGACTGACCCCCCCCAATCTTTGCACATCCCCAATCCTGGACTTTACACTGGTCACTTTAAATTACCAGAACCAGGGGCCAAGTTTAAGAATAAGGGGTCGGCCATTTAGAACGGAGATGAGGAAAAACATTTTCACTCAGAGAATTGTGAATCTGTAGAATTCTCTGACTCAGGAAGCAGTGGAGGCCAATTCACTGGATACTTTCAAAAGAGAGCTAGATAGAGCTCTTAAAGGTAGCGGAGTCAGGGGGTATGGGGAGAAGGCAGGAACGGGGTACTGATTGTGGATGATCAGCCATGATCACATTGAATGGCGGTGCTGGGTCGAATGGCCGAATGGCCTCCTCCTGCACCTATTGTCTATTGCCGTTTCATATACCTTGTTGTGTTATGACAGTTGGCAGACCAACCTCCCTCCTGGGATAAATAAAGTCGTGTCGTATCGTATCGTATCGTAAAGAGGGATGACCAGAACTGCACGCAACACTCCAAATGCAGCCTGACCAAATCCCGACAGCTGCATCGTGACTTCCTGACTCAATGCCCTGACCAATGAAGGCAAGTGTACCGTAGGCCTTCCTCACCACTCTGTCTGCTTGTGTTGCCACATTCAGGGAGTTGTGGAGGGACTGTGGGTTCAGACCCGGTCCCAGGTCATTGTGACCAGCTATTGACGGCCGGGATCTGTGATTCTGGCCAACCCCAAACTCCCACCACCGCCCCGGGGCAGTGCCACGCAGTGGGTAGTGCCAGCTGTGGATCACGGCCTGGTCCGCAACTCCAACGCCCAGGAACCATGGAGACTACAGGGAGCCGTGGACACTGGCCAGTCCGTCACAGGTAGGGATGCCAACTTTCCCTCTCTCAAATAAGGGACAAGGTGGCGTCACCCCCCCGCGCCCCACGTGACCCCACCCCGCCAGCGGCCACGTGCTCCTGCTCCACCAATGGCGGCCACCCGGGCCGGGAGGCGGGTTGCTCTGCAACCTGCTGTAGGCACCCTGGCCTCTGGACCTACACTGTCCGGGCCTACACTGTCCAGGCCTACACTGTCCGGGCCTACACTGTCCAGGCCTACAGTGTCCGGGCCTACCGTGTGTGGGCCTACACTGTCCGGGCCTACAATGTCTGGGCCTACAGTGTCTGGACCAACTGTGTGTGGGCCTACAGTGTCTGGGCCTACAGTGTCTGGACCAACTGTGTGTGGGCCTACACTGTCCGGGCCTACAATGTCTGGGCCAACAGTGTTTGGGCCTACAGCGCCCACCGGGCCTAATACAGGTCAAGGGCGGTCCCGTACGGGACAAACTAATTTAGCCCAAAATACGGGATGTCCTGGCTGAATTGGGACAGTTGGCAACCCTAATCACAGGTACTGACCCCCCCACCATCGAAGGGATCCACGGGGGACGCTGCCTCAAACAGGCAGCCAGCATCACCAGAGACCCACACCACCCTGGCCACACTCTCACTGACCCACACCACCCTGGCCACACTCTCACTGACCCACACCACCCTGGCCACACTCTCACTGACCCACACCACCCTGGCCACACTCTCACTGACCCACACCACCCTGGCCACACTCTCACTGACCCACACCACCCTGGCCACACTCTCACTGACCCACACCACCCTGGCCACACTCTCACTGACCCACACCACCCTGGCCACACTCTCACTGACCCACACCACCCTGGCCACACTCTCACTGACCCACACCACCCTGGCCACACTCTCATTTGGTTTAGTTTAATTTATTTTAATTTAATTTAGTAGGGTTAGGGTTAATTTAATTTACAATTTTCAAGCCTGCCATCAGGAAGAAAGTACAGGAGCCTGAAAACCGTGACCTCCAGGTACAAGAACAGGGCGGCACGGTGGCGCAGCGGTAGAGTTGCCGCCTTACAGCGAATGCAGCGCCGGAGACCCGGGTTCCATCCTGACTACGGGCGCCGTCTGTACGGAGTTTGTACGTTCTCCCCGTGACCTGCGTGGGTTTTCTCCGAGATCTTCGGTTTCCTCCCACACTCCAAAGACGTGCAGGTTTGTAGGTTAATTGGCTTGGTAATTGTAAAAATTGACCGTAGTGTGTGTAGGATAGTATTAATGTGCGGGGATTGCTGGGCGGCGTGGACCCGGTGGGCCGAAGGGCCTGTTTCCACGCTGTATTTCTAAATTAAACAGCTTCTTCCAAACAACCATCAGGCTCTTGAACACTGCTAACGTCAGCTGCGAACTGTAAGCTACGAATTGTGTTGGTTGCACTGAGGATTTCAGCCTTTTTTTGCATTAATATTGGGGATTTGATTGTTTTTGCTTTATTATATTATCTCTGGAACACTGGGTTACGGAGCTGTGAAGCTGCAGCAGGTACGAATGTTATTGTTCTGCTCTCGGTACATCCGACAATTAAACCCTCTCACGTCTCAACCCCAAACCTCACCCATTCCTCCTCTCCACAGATGCTGCCTGACCCGCTGAGTTACTCCAGCACTCTGTGAAACGTCACCTATCCATGTTCTCCACAGATGCTGCCTGACCTGCTGAGTTACTCCAGCACTCTGTGAAACGTCACCTATCCATGTTCTCCACAGATGCTGCCTGACCCGCTGAGTTACTCCAGCACTCTGTGAAACGTCACCTATCCATGTTCTCCACAGATGCTGCCTGACCTGCTGAGTTACTCCAGCACTCTGTGTCCATCTTCTCTCTCACTCACTCTCTATTCCCTCTTTCACTTTCTACTGCTCTCTCTGTCTCTCTCACTCCCCACTCTCTCTCTCTCTCTCTTCCCCCTCTGTCTCTCCATCCCCTATTTTCACCCCCTCTCTCCCTCCCCCCTCTCTGTCTCCATGTCCCACTCTCCCCCTCTCTCTCCCCCCCTGCCTGACCCTGCCCTGCCTCCACTCCTGCCCGTACCAGACATACCACACATTTGTGGGGATCAGCAGTTCTGGGTTGTGTTATTTGGCAGTGGGGAGGGTGGGACTGATTAGAGGCCACAGCAGTATCGTGGCATCTTTGTAAATAGGATGTTGCTTTGGCAATGGATGTGTATAAACGGTTTTCACTCAGAGAGGTGTGAATCTGTGGAATTCCTTGGAGACTGGTCCTTGATGATGCTGCTGGCCTTGCCGAGGCAGCTTGAGATGTAGATGGAGTCAATGGAAGGGAGGTTGGTTTGTGTTATGGAGAGAAGGCAGGAGAATGGGGTTAGGAGGGAGAGATAGATCAGCCATGATTGAATGGCGGAGTAGACTTGATGGGCCGAATGGCCTAATTCTGCTCCTATCATTTATGAACATGAATTGAGCCGTCCAGAGTGTACAGATACAGGAGAAAGGGAATAACATGAATAACGTTTACGCAAAATAAAGTCCAGTAAAGTCCAATCAAAGGTAGAGATAGTCCGAGGGTCAACAATGAGGTGGATGGTAGTTCAGGACTGCTCTCTAGTTGTGGTAGGGTGGTTCAGTGTGGTTAACGTGTGGTTAACGACTTGTTTGCACAATATCCCTCTGCCCCTGTGAGTAGAGCTGTCACACTGAGACACACTTCCCCCTGGGGGTGGGGGAGCTCATTGAAAGGCTGCCCCTGGTCCTGAGATTCCATGACGCAATTCAGGGAAGAATTTCCTTTTGGATTTTATTTGCTAATGAGAGCTCGGGGAATCAATGTTGCCAGAGTATTGCAGACTTTCTAGATATACAGGGGTCCCGCGAGATGGGACTCCCAGTCAATCACGGCCCCTCCTCACATCCCAGCCTTGGCATGTGCCCTGCACTCCACACACTCTCATCCCTGCCCCTGACTCACTATGGCAGAGAACAAGGCCATTCAGCCCATTGGGTCCATGCCAGCTCCCTGCAGTCACTGCCCGATCTGTCTCTCTCTCTCTCTATCTCTCCTTCTCTCTCTCCCTCCCTCTTTCTCTCTCTCCCATCTCTCTCTCTCTCTCTCTCTCTCTCTCTCTGGCCTGAGCTACAGGGAGAGGTTGGGCAGGCTAGGACTTTATTCCTTGGAGTGCAGGAGGATGAGGGATGATCTTATAGAGGTGTATAAAATAATGAGGGGAATAGATCGGGTAAATGCACAGAGTCTCTTGCCCAGAGTAGGGGAATCAAGAACCAGAGGACATAGGTTTAAGGTGAAGGGGGAAAAATTTAATAGGAACCTGAGGGGTAACCTTTTCACACAAAGGGTGGTGGGTGTATGGAACGAGCTGCCAGAGGAGGTAGTTGAGGCAGGGACTATTGCAACTTTTGAAAGACATTTGGACAGGTACATGGATAAGACAGGTTTAGAGGGATTTGGGCCAAACATGGACAGATGGAACTAGTGTAGATGGGGTATGTTGGTTAGCATGGGTGGCTTGGGCCGAAGGGCCTGTTTCCATGCAGTGTGACTCTGGGACACTTGGTGGACTGCCCAACATAGGTGACTATTAGCATGATAGCCACAGAAGCAGATCTACAATGGCATATTACAATCAGTCCACACTATAAATCTCCATTCCACAGCAACAGTTCTTACTTGAACTATGATCTCATTAAACTTCTTTCAGATACCTGATTGGTGAGCCTTGATCCTTGATTGGACTTTGTTGGCTTAATCTTGCACTAAACGTTATTCCCTTATCATGTACCTATACGCTGTAATGGCTTGATTCTAATCATGCATTGTCTTTCTGCTGACTGGTTAGCACGCAACAAAAGCTTTTCACTGTACACGTGACAATAAACTGAACTAAAACTGGACTGAAGGAAAATATATTTCTAAGGTAGACACAAAAAGCTGGAATAACTCAGCCCGTCAGGCAGCATCTCGGGAGAGAAGGAATGGGTGACGTTTCAGGTCGAGACCCTTTTTCAGACTGGTCTGAAGAGGATCGACCCGAAACGTCACCCATTCCTTCTCTCCCGAGATGCTGCCTGATCCGTTGAGTTACTCCAGCTTTTTGTGTCTACCTTCCATTTAAACCTGCATCTGCAGTTTTTTCCCTACTGAAGATAAATTTCTTCTGGGTGTAAGCCCAGACTGGGACAGTCTCAGCTCCAGTGATGAACTGAATACTATTGACGCCCAATATCTTAATCTCTAAAGCTTTTTTAATAAATATATTCTTTCATTTGGGATGTAGCTGTGACAGACAGTGTTAATATTTTCACTGTTTACTCCTTGATTACTCCAAGGCTGTGGCTGTTCAAAATCAGTCACATCTTGTTATACAGAGAGCAGACCTGTTAGAGGCAGTTTTCCTTTCCTGAAGGATGTTAGTGAATGAGATAGTAGACACAGAGTGCTGGAGTAACTCAGCGGGTCAGGCAGCATTCTCTGGAGAACATGGAGAGGTGACGTTTCACAGAGTGCTGGAGTAACTCAGCGGGTCAGGCAGCATCTCTGGAGAACATGGATAGGTGACGTTTCACAGAGAGCTGGAGTAACTCAGTGGGTCAGGCAGCATCTCGGGGGAGAAGGAATGGGTGACATTTCGGGTCGAGACCCTTCTTCAGACCGAACCCATTCCTTCTCTCCAGAGATGCTGCCTGACCCACTGAGTTACTCCAGCATTATGGGTTTGCCTTCGATTTAAACCAGCATCTGCAGTTTCTTTTCCTAGTGAGCGAAATGGTTTTTTATGGCAACTGTTACACATCGTAACTTCCTATTTTCTCAAATTACACATTTATTTAAATGACTTGCATCTTCCATTCTTCAGATGGTGTAGTGGTGATTCAGAACCTTGTCTCTGGTGACTGATGCAGTGATGTGATCATTGAACTATTGTACTGTGTTACTTCATGCAGCAAGCAATAATGCTTTCTGGGCTTGGGTGTGGGTGCGTGTGTTTAGACTTTCAGAGATGCAGCACAGAAACAGGCCCTTCGGCCCACCGAGTCCGCGCCCACCAGTGATCACCCCGTACACTAGCACTGTCCTGCATGCGAGGGACAATTTACAATTTTACCAAATCCAATTAACTTACAGACCTGCAAGTCTTTGGAGTATGGGAGGAGATCAGATCTCGGAGAAAACCCACGCAGGTCACGGGGAGAATGTACAAACTCCGTAGTCAGAATGGAACCTGGATCTCTGGCGCTGTGAAGCAGCAGCTCTACCCTCTGCGCCACCTTGCCGCCCACATGTAGTTGCGTGTTTGTCTAATTGTGTATGAATAGACAATAGGTGCAGGTCATTTGGCCCTTCGAGCCGGCACCGCCATTCACTGTGATCATGGCTGATCATCCACAATCAGTAACCCGTGTCTGCCTTCTCCCCATATCTCTCGACTCCGCTCCGAAAAGGAGGGAAGAAGATAAGACTTTATTGCTTTCCATCACAGTACGCTGTGGAGGATGTTTATGTTAATTTTGATGTAGTTGTGTCTTGTTGCTTTTTTGGTATGAATGTAAGGCAAATCAAAATCCTTGTATGTTAGAAAACATAGAAAATAGGTGCAGGAGGAGGCCATTTGGCCCTTCGAGCCAGCACCACCATTCATTGTGATCATGGCTGATCATCCACAATCAGTAACCTGTGCCTGCCTTCTCCCCATATCCCTTGACTCCACTGGCCCCCAGAGCTCTATCTAACTTTATGTAACAAGTATGCCCTTACATACTTGGCTAATAAATTCTTTGTATCGCTCTATGTGCATGTGTATTTGTGTGGGATGCTATGTATGTCTGCGTGTTTGTATGTGTGTTGCATGTATGTGTATGCGTGAGTGTGTTTCCCCAGAACCCTGGATCATGTGCATTGCTGATTCTGCAGGACTGCACCCTGTGGAACAATGTTGTGCATTGGGAGAACCAAGACCTAAACAGAAACAGACACCTACATTACTTTAGTATCTGAAGAAGGATCCCAACCATAAACGCCACCTATTCCATTTCTTCAGAGATGCTGCCTGACCCGCTGAGTTACTCCAGCACTCTGTGAAACGTCACCTATCCATGTTCTCCACAGATGCTGCCTGACCCGCTGAGTTACTCCAGCACTCTGTATCTATCTTTGGTGTAACCGTTCATCTGCATCCTACTTTATTTCCCTCTCGTTCCACCCTCACAAGCAAGGCTGCATATAGGAAAGAAACTAGAACATTGCACCGGAAATCAGGTCCATAAATAAATCGTTTAATTTCCTTCTTAAAAAAATTAAATCTATGTACATTTAATTCCAGTATGACATTTTTTGTATCCCATAGAATCAGCTACACATTTGATAAATAATGCAACATTCAATGGATATAGAGGATGGTTTATCTTGACTGGTTGTGCAGTCTGGGCTGGCGGCCGGGCTGGCGCTGACTGTCGTGTTATAATGTAGCGCATGGCCGCCGGGGAACCCACTCTGGGCTCCACATTCCACAACAACCACACAAGGACACAGTAAAGTGACAATGGGTTGCTTCGAGTACACGGAAGGACATTATATAATAATACAAATATACAATCGATTTGTTGCAAATAGAACAAATGCAAGTGGCTATATGACGCTCCAATATGAAGCTGTTCCTTGCTCCAAGGAAATGAAGCTTCCTCTGAATGTGGAGATCTCGCTGACCAGCCCCCGGTCTCACTGCCCCCTGGGGGCAGCTGACCAAAGGGCATGAAGGTCAGCAATACCATACAACACTGACCCACCCTGTCACTTGGTCCCTGTGGCTTGAGCGTTGTGTAAACGCCAACCCTACGTCAGTCCCCTCAACCCCCAGCCCCAGTAAACCATGGGGGGGGGGGGCTGGGGAAATGCCACCTCGGCGACCCTATCTGTGGCTGCCGTGGTTTAGTAGATGTGTGGCAGGACTGTGGGCAGAGTACGGTTGCCAGCTGTCCCGTATTAGCCAGGACATCCTGTATTTTGGGCTCAATTAGTTTGTCCCGTATTAGGCCCAGACGGTACTGCAGGCCTGGAGACTGTAGCCCGGGGGTCGCAGCAGTCCCGGACAGTGTAGGCCCCGAGGCCCGGGCGCTGCCTAACGGAGATTGCGTAGCAACCCGCCTCCCGGCCCGGGCGGCCGCCATTGGTGGAGCGGGAGCACGTGGCCGCTGGCTGGGTGAGGTCACGTGGGGCGCGGGGCGGTGACGTCACATTGTCCCGTATTTGGGAGTGAGGAAGTTGGCAACCCTAGCAGAGAGGGAGGACGGGAGGGGGAGCGGCAGCAGTCCACGGCCGTCCGGTGGTCAGTGGTTGACCACCCCTCCCCGTTGGTGCGGCCGGGGGGAGGGGGCTCAGTCCAAGAACTTGTGGATGTCGTTGTGGAGCATGACGTGGGGGCTGGACGCCTCGTTGTCTACGGGGCAGCGGCGGTGGCATCTGCACGACTGGATCATCATCATGTCCTTGTTGAAGCTCTCTCCGTCATCGCACCGGAATCGCACTCGGACTGTGCGTGTCTGCTGCGGCGTGCAGCAGCGCCCATCCACACATGAGCCGCAGTGCTTGGTGCGGTAGCGCTTCACACTCGTGCAGCCCGCGTAGGTGAAATGTGTCGCTGCGTCCGATCTCCGAGTGCGGAGGCACTTCTTCCCTTTCTGTGATGGAGCGGGGAGAGACAGAGGACAGTGAGTCGACAGCTCGCACCCCACGGCACACTTTACTTCACCTCAGCAATAATAAACCTGACTGACCCGCTGAGTTACTCCAGCACTCTGTGAAACGTCACCTATCCATGTTCTCCACAGATGTTGCCTGACCCGCTTTGCTCCAGCATTTTGTGTTCCATGCAGGATTGCAGCATCTGCAGTTTCTTGTGTCTCCATCTATTCTTGGTCCCATTTACCCACATTTGACCAGTCTCCCTCTAAACCTTTCCTGTCCATGCACCTGTCTAAATATCTTTTAAATTAGACACAACAATGGAGAAATGCAGCAGGAGAACAGGCCCTTCAGCCCATTGATCCATGCTGACCATCTCCACTGATCCCATCTCCCTCTCCCCACATCCCTTCAACTCTCCCCAGATTCCACCCCCCACCCACACTGGGGGCAATTTACCGCGGCCTGTAACCCACCCACCCGCACGTCTTTGGGATGTGGGGGAAACCCAGGCGGTCACAGGGTGAACATACAAACAGCACCAGAGGTCGGGATGGAGCCCGGGCCCCTGGAGCTGTGAGGCAGCGGCTCTACCCGCTGCACCACCGTGCCACTCATTTCTAGACGTGGGATGATACCGGAGCACCCGAGAGATCCCACGCAGTCACGGGGAGACCGTGCAAACTGCGCACACACCCAGAGTGGCGGAGTTTGTGTTAGTGCTGAGAGGCAGCACTACCTGCCGAGGGAGGGTGTTGCTTACCTTGAGGTGGGGAAGCGTGGGCTGATCGCAGGGCCTGACGTTGCAGATCCTCGACTCCTTGCGCAGTTTGCAGTCGGGGTTGTCGTTGGTGACTCTGGTGGCAATGCCGATCCCACACGACCGCGAACACGGAGACCACTGCGTCGTCTGTACAAAGCACTTGGGTCTCCACACTGCAACCAGAGCAAGGAGCAAACTCACACAAACTGTCCTGGTGTAACATGGAATCAGACCAAAACAGGCCCTTCCGCCCAGCCCGTCCGTGCTAACCAAACAATCAGCGTGCAATATCATGAGCGGAATAGATCGGGTAAACACCCAGATTGAGGGGATTGACAACTAGAGGATAGATACAGAATGCTGGAGTAACACAGTGGGTCAGGCAGCATCTCTGGAGAACATGAATAGGTGACGTTTCGGGTCGAGACCCTTCTTCAGACTGATGTCAGGGGAGGGGGCGGGACAAAGATAGAATGTAGTCAGAGACAGTAAGACTAGTGGGAGAACTGGGAAGGGGGGGGGGGGATGGAGAGAGAGGGAAAGCAAGGGCTATCTGAAGTTAGAGAAGTCAATGTTGATACCGCTGAGGTGTAAACTACTCAAGCGAAATATGAGGTGCTGTTCCTCTAATTTGCGCTGGGCCTCACTGAAAATAGAGGAAGCCCAGGACAGAAAGGTCAGATTGGGAATGGTTAAAGTTAAAGTGTTAAAGAGTTAAAGTGCTGAGCCACTGGGAGATCAAGTAGGTTAAGACAGGCTGAGCGGAGAACTAGAGGACATAGATTTAGGGTGAGGGGGGAATGTTTATTAGGAACCTGACGGCCTTTTATAGGTGAACGGTGGTGGGTGTATGGAACGAGCTGCCGGGGGAGGTAGTTGAGGCTGGGACTATTGCAACGTTTAAAAATCATTTGGACAGGTACCTGGATAGAACAGGTTTAGAGGGATATGGACCAAGCGCAGGCAGGTGGGACTAGTGTAGCTGGGATATGTTGGTCGGGGTGGGCAAGTTGGGCTGATGGGCCTGTTTCCACACTGTATCACTCTATGAAACAATCCTCTCACAGTACGTGAGCTTGTAGTTTCTCTCATTAAATCCCGTCTGACAGTCAATGGTGAATGATGTGGTATTGTCACGTGTACCTAGGTACAGTGAAATTCTTTGCTTTGTATGCAACCTGATAAAATCATACTATTGGTCAGCACAATCAGTACAAAAGTGTAATGATTGTAGTGTAAGAATAGTGGACTAGTTTATTGTCACGAAGAGTCATATGGAATGGAAACAGGGCCTTTGGCCCACTGAGTCCATGTTGATCAAGAGGCCACGTCTAAACTAATCACATTTTCCCACCTTCCCTCTAAGCTAGTCCCATTAGAAACATAGAAAATAGGTGCAGGAGGAGGCCATTTGGCCCTTCGACCCAGCACCGCCATTCATTGTGATCATGGCTGATCATCCACAATCAGTAACCTGTGCCTGCCTTCTCCCCATATCCCTTGAATCCACTAGCCCCTAGAGCTCTATCTAACTCTCTTTTAAATTCATCCAGTGAATTGACCTCCACTGCCCTCTGTGGCAGAGAATTCCACAAATTCACAACTCCCTGGGTGAAAAAGTTTTTCTCATCTCAGTTTTAAATGGCCTCCCCTTTATTCTTAGACTGTGGCCCCTGGTTCTGGACCCCCCCAACATTGGGAATATTTTTCCTGCATCTAGCTTGTCCAGTCCTTTTATAATTTTATACGTCCCTATAAGATCCCCTCTCATCCTTCTAAACTCCAGTGAATACAAGCCCAGTCTTTCCAATCTTTCCTCATATGACAGTCCCTCTAAACTTGTCCTATCCATGTACATGTCCAAGTGCCTGTTAAATGTTGTTACAGTCCCTGCCTCAACTACCTACCTCCTCCAGCAGCTCGTTCCGTACACCCACCACCCTCTGTGTGAAAAACACTCCCACACCCGAAATAGAGTCATAGATTGATACAGTATGGAAACAGGCCCTTCGACCCAACTTGCCCACACCAAGCAACATGTCCCAGCTACACTAGTCTCACTTCCCTGCGTTTGGCCCATATCCCACTAATCTAATCCATGTTGACCATTTCTCTCTCCACAGATGCTGCCTGACCTGCTGATTTTTCCCCAGCATTTTATTATATTTTGTTTTAGATTACCAGCAACTGCAGTTCTTTATCTGGGCTTGCAGGGAGTGGATTTAATGATTGGAGAGTGGATTTGAGGCGGGGGGGGGGGGGAGGTTTGGGAGTGAATTTGAGGGGGGGAAGGGAGGTTGGGGAGTAGATTTGAGGGGGGGGGAGGTTGTGGGGGGAATTTGAGGGGGGGTGTTGTAGTCACCAAGCACGAAGGACGCAGACTCATTGATGCAGGAAGGGGGTGCTGGGAAACCGTCAGAGGGCTATCAAGGGCATGATGGGCCGAATGGCCTGTAACTTACCAGGCAGATTCTTGCCAGTCTTCTTGAGCAGATGGAGGACCTGGTTGGTGTAGGGAGAGAAGCTGTGCCGTTCCTTGCCCCCGTCACAGGTCCACTCCTCACAGCAGTGGCCTGGTACTTTGACCAGCCGGGGGTTGGGGCAGCCCAGGTCGGGCAGAGAGAGCTCCTGGGGGCAAAGGGGCAGACAGCCCACCGCCCCATCCATGCACGTGCACTGGTGCTTGCAGTTGGGCTGGAAGATCTCTCCATTCTGGTAGATACGACTGTTGTACTCGCACGGTCTTCCTTCCAACTTGGCTGCAAGCACAAGACATCAAACATGTTAGGTTCAGGTTTATTATAGGAGCAGAATTAGGCCATTCGGCCCATCAGGTCTACTCCGCCATTCAATCATGACTGATCTATCTCTCCCTCCTAACCCCATTCTCCTGCCTTCTCCCCATAACCCTTGACACCCATACTAATCATTGTATCATGTACATTGTACCATGTATCTGTACACTGCGGACGGCTCCATTGTAATCATGTATTGTCTTTCCGCTGACTGGATAGCACGCAACAAAAGCTTTTCACTGTACCTCGGTACATGTGACAATAAAGTAAACTGAAATGAAAAGTTTCTAGCTTCTTTGTTTAGCTGAGATTCAGCGTGGAAACAGGCCCTTCAGCCCACCGAGTCCATGCCAACCAGCGATCACCTGTACACTAGGGACAATTTACAGAAGCCAATTAACCTACAAACCTGCACGTCTTTGAGATGTCGGAGGAAACCCGGAGAAAACCCACGTGGGGAGAACGTGCAAACTCCACCTACAGGATCAAACCCGGTTCTCTAGCGCTGCAAGGCAGCAACTCTACCGCTGCGCCACCGTGCCCGATACTTCCTGACCCTCAGAGTTCCTCCGGCACTTTGTGCTTTGCTCCAGTTTCCAGCAGGTATGGATAGGAAAGGGATACAGGACCTGAGCTACAGGGGGAGGTTGGGCAGGCTAGGGGTCTATACACTGGAGTGAGTGCAGGGGGATGAGGAGTCTCTTGCCCACAGTCGGGGAATCGAGAACCAGAGGACTTAGGTTCAAGGTGAGGGAGAAAAGATTTAACAGGAACCTGAGGGGCAACCTTTCCTCAGAGGGTAGTGGGTGTGTGGAACAAGCTGCCAGTGGAGGTAGTTGAGGCTGGGACTGTCACAACGTTTAAAAGACACTTGGACAGGTACATGGATAAGACAGGTCTGGAGGGATAGGGGCCAAATGCCGGCAGGTGGGACTAGTGTAGATAGAAACAGAGAAAATAGGTGCAGGAGGAGGCCATTTGGCCCTTCAAGCCAGCACCGCCATTCATTGTGATCATCCACAATCAGTAACCCGTGCCTGCCTTCTCCCCATGTCCTTTGATTCTACTAGCCCCTAGAGCTCTATCTAACTCTATTTTTAATTCATCCAGTGAATTGGCTTCCACTGCCTTCTGGATGAAAAAGTTTTTTACTCATCTCAATTTTAAATGGCCTCCCCTTTATTCTTAGACTGGACTGTGGCCCTGGTTCTGGACTCCCCCATCATTGGGAACACTTTTCCTGCATCTAGTTTGTCCATCCTTTTATAATGTTATACGTTTCTATAAGATCCCCTCTCATCCTTCTAAAATGATGGGACGTGTTGGCCGGCGTGGGCAAGTTGGGCTGATGGACTGTTAGACTGACTCCATGTGCAGGTTCTGAGCTCCCGGCTTGTGCAGTTTATTCAAACTCACTCCCCAAGCAGCTGAATCACATTCCACATTGCTGCAGTCACCCTTCTACAGCCAATCCCTGCGCCAGAGGCCAGACCACAGCACCATACATGGTTTAAAAATAAAAACTTATGGACAAGGTTCCTCCCCTCACTCCCACCTCTTTTCCCCTTCCCCCATCCACACCCCCCTCCCCTTCCACAAACCCCACCCACACACCCCACCCTCTCCCCCACCCCATACACACCCCCTTCCCACCCTCTCCCCACACCCACACGCACCCCCATCTCCTCCCACACCATCCTCTGTCCCCTATCCCACTCTCACCCCCCTTCGCACCCTCACCCCCCTCCTCCACCCCACCCCCCATCCACACCCCCTCCCCCACGCCGCCCTCTCTGCCCCTACCTCTGCAGATGCCTCGCTGGGCGCTGTGACTCGCCCCGTAGTTGCAGTCCAGGCCGCGGCTGTGGTCGCACGGTAAGCGGGAGCTGCAGTCCTGGTTCAGCTGCCGGGGACACACGAGGCAACAGCCGCAACCGTCCAGCACCGGCCTCACCCCGGCGTCGCAGCGCGGCTCCTCCCGGGGGCAGCGGCACTCGGGCCCGCAACTCGCAACCTGCAAGCCGGCACACAGCGGCCGTCAGCCCGGTTCCACATGGCCACCCAGCCCACTTCCCCCAGCACCCAACACTCTCCCCCAGCACCCACCCAACACACTCCCCCAGCAGCCAACTCTCATGTCATAAGTGATAGGGGCAGGATTAGGCCATTCGGCCCATCGAGTCTACTCCGCCATTCAATCATGGCTGATCTATCTCTCCCTCCTATCCCCATTCTCCTGCCTTCTCCCCATAACCCCTGACACCCGCAATGATCAACAATCTATCTATCTCTGCCTTAAATATATCGACTGACTTGTGGCCTCCACAGCCGTCTGTGGCAAAGAATCCCACAGATTCACCACCCTCTGACTAAAGATCTCTCTCTCTCCCACCCAACTGTCTGAAGAAGGGTCTCGACCCGAAACATCACCCATTCCTTCCCTCCAGAGATGCTGCCTGACCCACTGAGTTACTCCAGCATTTTGTGCCTGTCTCCGGTTTGTGTAAACCAGCATCTGCAGTTCCTTCCTCCACTTCCCCTGGCACTCAACATCCGCGCAGCAAAACGCAGAGTCTGACCAAGGGCTAGCCTTGTTCCTCTCCCCAGCGACGCTGGCCCGATCTGCTGAGTTTAAAGAGACATTCGGCCCCCTTTTGGCCGTGCTAGCTCTTCGACTCCTCCCAGAACTGACTTGCGAGCCTTCACGGGGAAGTTCGTAAATCAGAACTTCCTGCTCTCTGACTTGGGGGGGGGGGGGGGGGGCACGGAAACAAGCCCTTCGGCCCATCTTGTCCATGCCGACCAAGATGGGACATACTAGTCCCATGCGCCTGCATTTGGCCCATGTTCCTTCTAAACCCTTCCGATCCATATATCTGCCCACATGTCTTGTACAAGTCATGGCAGCATCCACGTCTGTAGCTTCCTCTGGCAGGTGTGACAAGGTTGCCCCTCTGAAATCCCCCCTCTCACTCCCAGCCTGTGCCCCCTAGTCTTAGATCCTCCAAGCTGGGGAACAGACTGTGAGCGTTCCCTGTATCCACGTCCCTCATTCCCCCTCTCACCTCCAGCCTGGTTATGCTGAATAACTGTGGACTTACCTCGGCGAGGGAGAGTGTGAGGACGAGGAGTGCTGATGTCAGCTTCATCTCGGGTTGAAGGCGTTAGTTCCACGGGCGAGCAGCGGCGAGTCTGTCTGTCTGTGTGTCTGTGCCTCTGTGTGTCTCTCTCTCCGCTCCTGTGCCGCTGCTTTCCCCGGCTGTCTGAAGCAGTGACTACACCGATGCCTTTTATAAGCCCTCTGGTCTCTCCGCTGACAGACCCCCCCCCCTTCACAAACCTCCGTCTGAGGGCACCTCACCAAGAATGTCAGGAATGTCTCCGGCGCGTTTTTCCATCGACGCCGCCCCAGTTGCAAAAGCAGAGGAAAATAATCTAAGGCTGCTGCAGCTCGCTGTGTGTCCACACACACACACACACACACTCACACATTCTAACGGGACCGCCGGCCAACGCTGCCAGCAAACAGCATGCTTTGGACGTTACATAATAGAATATTTACAACCCATCTCGTATCCACTACAGAGAGAGCGGTGCTCTGCACGCCCGCCCGCCCTTATTCACCCTGCCCGCATCCTTTTTTTTTTTTTGAAACAGTTTCCACATTATTTGTTCTCAACCTGTGAACATTATTCCCATATTTGGTAGTGTAAAAAATGCGCCTCTTTCCCACATGCCTGCCATTCCCACCACAAAAATATTGTTGACGTCTCCTGACTTTGGCAATGTTTTCTTAAATGTAAACGTTGGGGTGTAAATGTTTCCGAGTGAGTGGTGTTTGGTCAGAGGTGTCGGCGTGGGATCGGCAGTTGAGTCGTGTCGGAGGCAGACTGTTGACCAAGGCAGGGTTGTCAGTGTTGCAGGCCGGCAAGATTCCTGGAGGCCTCGGGAACTGCAGATGCTGGGAGCTGGAGCAAAACACACAAAGTGCTGGAGGAACTCAACAGGTCAGGCCGGTTGTGGGCGAGTTGGGCCGAATGGCCTGTTTCCACACTGTATCACTCTACGACTCCATAACTCAGCGGGTCAGGCAGCATCTGTGGAGGGAATGGACAGGCGACGTTTCGGCTCGGGACCCGTTTCTTCAGACTGATAACTGACAAAAAAAAATGAAGCCACTGGAAATTTGGGAGCTGGGGTATCAGTACTCACTACCCCGGGACCAGGGATGGGGTTCAAGAGATGCCACAGAGCAGACAAGGAATGAGAGGCTGTGTAGAAGGGCCGGTGGGTTTGTGAGGGAATGCACACCCGCTAATTCTGCTGAGATCCCCCCCCCCCTTGTCTTTCAAGGGGGTTGTACAGCACCCGGAGCCGTTTCCCGTCTGTGTAAAACACCCAGTAATTGTCACAATGCCAACGAGATTCTATAGGGCAAACCAGGCAGGGATTGCAGGCAGATTCTTCCGGCCCCTGTTGGACATCCAAAAAATCAGACGCAACCTCAAAATAAGTAGCATGTTAACGATCCGATGAGCAGCGAAGGGCGAGTCCTACGGAAGACAGACAGAGTGCTGGAGTAACTCCGCGGGACAGGCAGCATCTGTGGAGAGGAGGAATGGGCGACGTTTCAGGTGGAGACCCTTCTTCAGACTGTCCGAGAGAGAGTGCCACGAATTGGTCAGGCCCGTGGGCATTGAGGTAACTTTTTAATGCGATCTAACTGTCTAACCAGCTGGTTTCGTGTTTGCAATGTTGAGGGTGTTTCAGGAACTCAGTGGCGAGGTGTCCCCACTCAATGGGAACTGCAGGTGTTGCAGTCATGAGCAAAATACAAAGTTCTGGAGAGGTGTACAAAATCATGAGAGGAAGAGATCGGGTAGATGCACAGAGTCTCTTGCCCAGAGTAGGGGAATCAGAGTCTCTTGCCCAGAGTAGGGGAATCAGAGTCTCTTGCCCAGAGTAGGGGAATCAGAGTCTCTTGCCCAGAGTATTATCTGAATGGTGTCAAGTTAGGAAAAGGGGACTTACAACGAGATCTGGGTGTCCTAGTGCATCAGTCACTGAAAAGAAGCATGCAGGTACAGCAGGCAGTGAAGAAAGCCAATGGAATGTTGGCCTTCATAACAACAGGAGTTGAGTATAGGAGCAAAGAGGTCCTTCTGCAGTTGTACAGGGCCCTAGTGAGACCACACCTGGAGTACTGTGTGCAGTTTTGGTCTCCAAATTTGAGGAAGGTTATTCTTGCTATTGAGGGCGTGCAGCGAAGGTTTACTAGGTTAATTTCTGGAATGGTGGGACTGTCATATGTTGAAAGACTGGAGCGACTAGGCTTGTATACACTAGAATTTGGAAGGATGAGAGATCTTATTGAAACATATAAGATTATTAAGGGATTGGACGCATTAGAGGCAGGAAACATGTTCCCAATGTTGGGGGAGTCCAGAACCAAGGGCCACAGTTTAAGAATAAGGGGTAGGCCATTTAGAACGGAGATGAGGAAAAACTTTTTCAGTCAGAGAGTTGTAAATTTGTGGAATTCTCTGCCTCAGAAGGCAGTGGAGGCCAATTCTCTGGATGCTTTCACGAGAGAGCTGGATAGAGCTCTTAAGGATAGCAGAGTCAGGGGGTATGGGGAGAAGGCAGGAACGGGGTACTGATTGAGAATAATCAGCCATGATCACATTGAATGGTGGTGCTGGCTCGAGAGGCCGAATGACCTACTCCTGCACCTATTGTCTATTGTCTATAGCAGGGGAATCAGGGTCTCTTGCCCAGAGTAGGGGAATCAGTCTCTTGCCCAGCGTAGGGGAATCAGAGTCTCTTGCCCAGTTCGAGGACCAGATGACATAGGTTTGTGAAGGGGGTAATAATCAGAGGGCTAACATTTCCACACAGAGGGTGGTGGGTGTATGGAACAAGCTGTCAGAGGAGGTAGTTGAGGCTGGGACTATCTCAACATTTAAGAAACAGTTGGACAGGTGCATGGATTGGACAGGTTTGGAGGCCAAGCGCAGGCAGGTGGGACGAGTGTATCTGGGACATTGTTGGCCGGTGTGGGCAAGTTGGGCTTAAGGGCCTGTTTCCACACTATATCACTCTACAACTCATAGCTCAGCGGATCAGGCAGCATCTGTGGGGTGGGGGTGGGGGGAGGAATGGACAGGCGACGTTTCGGGTCGGGAACCTTCTTCAGTCTGATGGCGTGGCGGGGGCTGGAAAAGAGGGTCCAATATGAGATGCATTATATTTCCTGGGTTCTGGGGAGAAGGCAGGAGAATGGGTTGAGAGGGAGAGATAGATCAGCCATGATTGAATGGCGGAGTAGACCTGATGGGCCGAATGGCCCAATTCTGCTCCTATCACTTATTTGACTTCAGTGAAGTCCCACCTGAACGTCGCTTCGCACCGAAGCCCTGCGCCCTCTCCTTCCTGACTCGCTCGGGACCAGCGCCGGAGGGAGCGAGGACGGGGATTGTTTCCCTGCCTTTAATCAGACACTTCGACCCATTTTCCCCGTGCTAGCTGGCTCTTGGTTGGATGTTATCTTTGTTTGCTGGTGATGGGGAATCCCCGAGAACGTGTGTGTATGTGTATATGTGTGAGAGAATGTGTGTGTGTGTGTTTGTATGTGTGTGTGTGTGTATGTGTGTGCGTGTGTATATGAGTGTGTGAGAGTGTGTGTGAGTGAGAGTATGTGTGTGTGTGTATGTGCGATAGAGCGTGTTTACGTGAGAGCATGTTTGCATGTGTGTGAACGTATGTACGAGTGAGAGTGTGTGTGTGTGTTGATGTGAGTGTATATGTGCGTGTGTGGTTGATGTGAGTGTATATGCGCGTGAGTGTGTGTTCATGTCTGTGAATGTGAGTGAACGTGTGTGTGTGTTGGCGAGTGCTGGAGAGGATGGCTCTGAACTCCAGCGGAGAGCCGCGGCACATCACAGCGCAGACACAGTGGGGGTGGGGGGGATATGGGACTGACCCCCGGTTGATGTCCGCTGTAACAGGGCTTCCAGACACAGCTATGTCCAAATATGCACATCCTAGTTCCGCCCGCCGGCAGCTCTATATTTAGACATTGTCCGCTCCAAACTTCCTTTTTCACAATGGAGAAAAAATGCTGAAGATGTCCAGGGCGGGTGGGGGAGCAATATGGGATGGGAGCAATATGGGATGGGCGCTACTCCCACGCCCGAAACTCCAACAGCATCTTCACTGGCCCCATCTCCCTCCCCCTCCCACCAACGCCCCCACACTCCACCCCTCACCCACACACGTTACAGCGGCTCGTTAACCCACGCCATCGGGATGTGGGGGGGAAACCGGAGCACCCGGGAAAACCCACCTGGTCACCGGGAGAACGTGCAAACTCCACACAGACAGTGGCGAAGGCTGGAATCGAACCAGGTTTCTGGGCTGAGGCTGCAGCTCTGCCCACTGCCCCGAAAAGACATGTGGACAGATATATGGATAGGAATGGTTGAGAGCGACATTGACAAATGCAAGCCAATGGCACTAGCCCTGATCTTGCGTACAAGGAGAACATCTTGTATGCCCGCAGAATAGGGGAATCGAGAACCAGAGGACACGGGTTTAATGTGAGGAAGGAAAGATTTAATAAGAACCTGAGGGGTAACTTTTTTTTTACACAAAGGGTGGTAAGTGTGTGGAAGGAGCTGCTGGAGGAGGTAGTTGGGGCAGGGACTATCATGGTGTTTAAGAGACATTGAGATAGGTACATGGATAGGACAGGTTTAGAGGGTTATGGGTCAAATTTGGGCTGGTGGGACTAGTGTAGATGGAGCATGTTGGTCAGTGTGGGCAAGTTGGGCTGAATGGCCTGTTTCTGTGCTGTGCGACTCTGTGACTCTAGAATGCCAAAAGTCAGTCAGGAGAAGGGACTCGACACAAAACATCACCTATCCATGTTCTCCAGATGCTGCCTGACCCGCTGAGTTTCTCCAGCACTCTGTGAAACATCACCTATCCATGTTCTCCAGAGATGCTGCCTGACCCGCTGAGTTACTCCAGCACTCTGTGAAACGTCACCTAGCCATGTTCTCCACAGATGCTGCCTGTCCCGCTGAGCTACTCCAGCACTGTGCCTTTTTCAATGTCCTGTATCCAGGCTCATACTTATCCCTCAATCAACATTGCTGAGAGTGTTAAGTGATCATTAACACATTTGCAGAGGATCCAGCTGCAATCTCAGGCTAAGATCTCACACTGTTTGGGAACTGTTGCGTGGTTGCGTGTCTCGCACATGACCAGAGTGGCTCCATGTCCACAAATACCTCATGGGTTGTAAATCACTTGGAGCTTGTGAACGGTGCAAGACTTGTTTCATTGCTGATTTATGTTTCACCCTGGAGGGCCACGCAGTTTATATTTAGAACACGCTCTCCAAATATATCATCAAATTGAATGTTTTGACAACCTGTCCAGTAAGGTCGTTTCGAGTCAAGGAGCTTAACCGCATGGAATCAGGCTCTTATAGACAATAGGTGCAGGAGTAGGCCATTCAGCCCTTCGAGCCAGCACCGCCATTCAATGCGATCATGGCTGATCACTCTCAATCAGTACCCCGTTCCTGCCTTCTCCCCATACCCCCTCACTCCGCTATCCTTAAGAGCTCTATCCAGCTCTCTCTTGAAAGCATCCAACGAACTGGCCTCCACTGCCTTCTGAGGCAGAGAATTCCACACCTTCACCACTCTCTGACTGAAAAAGTTCTTCCTCATCTCCGTTCTAAATGGCCTACCCCTTATTCTTAAACTGTGGCCCCCTTTGTGCACGCCAGCCTAGTTGGCATATTGGGCGAGTCCCATTTGGCCCATAGTCATCTAAATTCTTCTTTCCCATTTATCTGTCCAAATGTTTTTGAGTTTAGTTTGAGATACAGCATGAACACAGACCCTTCGGCCCACACCGACTATCAATCACCCGTTCACACTAGTTCCATGTTATCCCACTTTCTCATCCACTCCCTACACACAGGGGGCAATTTACAGAGTCCAAATAACCTACAGCCACACATGTTTGGGATGTGGGAGAAAACTAGCAATGGCTCCCTCACCAACAGTCTGTCCTTTCTTTCTGTTGTGTTTAATAGTATGTGTTAAATGTATGTTTTTAGTGTTCTTTAGTTTGTTTTATGTGGGGGTGGGGTGCGTTGGGAGAAAGTTTTTCAAATCTATTACCTCGATGGAGATGCAATGTTTTTCCACATCGTATCTCCGTCCGCACTGCGGCTGAACATCGAGGAGTTGGCGGCCTTTGCTGGAGACCGATTTTGAGAGCACCACTGCAGTCGCCTGTGGACTTACCGTCAATCTCTTTGCCAGGGATCGACCAAGGTGCTCCAACCATGGGTACGTGCGGACTATGGGAGCTTCGACCGCCCCGACTGTGGGAGCATCGATCACCCCGACTGTGGGAGCTTCAATCACCCCGACTGTGGGAGCTTCGATCACCCCGACTGTGGGAGCATCGATCACCCCGACTGTGGGAGCTTCGATCACCCCGACTGTGGGAGCATCGATCACCCCGACTGTGGGAGCATCGATCACCCCGACTGTGGGAGCTTCGATCACCCCGACTGTGGGAGCTTCGATCACCCCGACTGTGGGAGCTTCGATCACCCCGACTGCCGGCTGCAGGAGCATCGATCACCCCGACACGGGTGCGTCGATCGCCCTGACATGGGAGCGTCAATCGCCTCGACCGCGGGAGAATAAAGAGGAAGGAAATTGGACTTTTTTGCCTTCCATCACAGTGAGGAATGTGGGGAATCCGCTGTGGTGGATGTTTATGTTGACTTTTTTGTAGTTGTGTGTCTTGTTGCTTTTTTCCCGTTTGGCTGTATGGTAATTCACATATCACTGTTCGTTAATTTGTACATGTGACAATAATAGAGGTTTGAAACCTTTGAAACCCACAGAGTTTCACAATTTAATTTCAGAATTAAAGGACGTTCTTTTAGGAAGGAGATGAGGAGGAATTTCTTTAGTCAGAGGGTGGTGATTCTGTGGAATTCTTTGCCACAGACGGCTGTGGAAGCCACAAGTCAGTGGATATATTTGGCAGAGATAGATAGATTGTTGATTAGTACAGGTGTCAGAGGTTATGGTGAGAAGGCAGGAGAATGAGGTTATGAGGGAGAGATAGATCAGCCATGATTGAATGGCGGAGTAGACTTGATGGATCGAATGGCCTAATTCTTCTCCTATCTCTTATGATCTTATGAAAAATGAAATCCCACACAGTCACGGGGAGAAGGCATAAACTCCACGCAGGGCACTTGAGGTCAAGATTGAACTCGAGTCTCTGGTGCTGTGAGGCAGCAACTCTACAAGCTGCACCACCGTTTTTTTAAATTAAAACATGAAGTGCTGGAAGAACTCAGCGGGTCAGATAGTATCTGTGCAGGGAAATGGACAGACAATGTTTTGGATCGGGGCTCTTCTTCAGACTAGTGTCTGTCCATTTCCTTCCACAGATGCTGACTTGCTCAAGGTACCAACATTTCAGTCTCTTGTGACCAGCAGCCAGCAGTCAAGAGTGTTTCATTGTCATGTGTACCAGCAACAGTACAATGACATTAATACTTGCTGTAGCTTAACAGGCCCGTTAATGCAAAAAAATACAGTTAACATGCAATAATCAACAATACGATAAATTAAAATTCAGTAATACCAGGTAGCCAGCCCATAATGGTGCAACACCAAAGTTCCTAATGCAGCCATTGACACAGTCCGTGGTAAATCACAGTTGCTGTGGTCAGTAGATCCTTGTGTTTACAAACCACAGCAACTGCAAATGCTGGAATCTTATCAAGGGGCGGCACAGTGGTGCAGCGGATCGAGCTGCTGCACCACAGCACCAGAGACCTGGATTCGAACCTCGGGTCATCTCTTTGTGTGGAGTTTGCACATTCTCTCTGGACAAACTAGATGAAGGAAATATGTTCCCAATGTTGGGGGAGTCCAGAACCAGGGGGCCACAGTCTAAGAATAATGGGGAGGGCATTTAAAACTGAGATGAGAAAAAACTCAGTTGTGAATTTGTGGAATTCTCTGCCACAGAGGGCAGTGGAGGCCAATTCACTGGATGAATTTAAAAGAGTTAGATAGAGCTCTAGAGGGGGGGGGGGGGGGGCTAGCGGAATCAAGGGATATGGGGAGAAGGCAGGCACAGGTTACTGATTGTGGATGATCAGCCACGATTGAATGGCGGTGCTGGCTCGGAGGGCCAAATGGCCTCCTCCTGCACCTATTTTACCAC
Source organism: Rhinoraja longicauda (assembly GCF_053455715.1). Classification (NCBI taxonomy): domain Eukaryota; kingdom Metazoa; phylum Chordata; class Chondrichthyes; order Rajiformes; family Arhynchobatidae; genus Rhinoraja; species Rhinoraja longicauda. The sequence continues at coordinate 1,085,213 of NC_135963.1, forward strand.
TTTGGTGGTAAGATTAGGAAGGCAGAGTATTATCTGAATGGTGTCAAGTATGGAAAAGGGGACGTACAACGAGATCTGGGTGTCCTAGTGCATCAGTCACTGAAAGGAAGCATGCAGGTACAGCAGGCAGGCCAATTCTCTGAATGCATTCAAGAGAGAGCTCCTAAGGATAGCGGAGTCAGCGGGTATGGGGAGAAGGCAGGAACGGGGTACTGATTGAGAATGATCAGCCATGATCACATTGAATGGTGGTGCTGGCTCGAAGGGCCGAATGGCCTCCTCCTGCTCCTATTGTCTATTTTCCATGTTTCTTTGACCAATCCAAAGCTGACGGTGAAGACAAAGATAGCAGTCTACAACGCCTGAGTCAACAGCACGCTGCTGTACGGCAGCGAGACATGGACTTCATATGCCAGACTGGAGAGAAGACTCAACACCTTCCACCTTAGAGGGCATCTGCCGTATTCTGGGTATATCCTGGCAAGACAGAGTGTCCAACACCGGGATTCTGTCTCGCGCTGGCCTTCCGAGTATGTACACTCTACTCAGGCAGCGCAGACTGCGGTGGCTGGGCCATGTCCACCGCATGGAGGATGGCCGTATTCCAAAAGACATCCTCTATGGAGAGCTAACATCTGGGAGGAGAACCATCAGCCGCCTCCAGCTACATTATAAGGATGTCTGCAAGAGAGATTTGAAGGCACTCGATATCGATGTGGAGTCCTGGGAGAGCCTTGCAGCTGACCATACGAGGTGGAGAGCTACCCTGAACCAACCTCTCAAAACGGGGGAAGAGAAACTGATGAATGCAGCGGCAGAAAAGCGGGCACGCAGAAAGGAGCATAGCAACTTCAAACCAGAGACCGCACACAAATGTGACCTTTGTGACAGAGACTGTCACTCCCGCATTGGTCTCTTCCGCCAAAAGTGACGCTGCTCTAGCCGAGGTGTGGAGCAAGCAGCCAACTAGGACGCATCACCCATGGTCAGCCATGACCGATGGGGCCTAAGGATGACTGCGTGTGTTTCCTCTGGGTGCTTCAGTTTCCTCCCACATCTCAAAGTCGTGGGGGTTTTTTTAGGTCAATTGGCCCTCTGTAATTGTCCCCTAGCATGTAGGGAGTGGTTGAGAAAGTGGGAGAAGAGAACTAGTGTGAATGAGTGATCAATGGTCGGCTTGGACTCGTAGGGCCGAAGGACCTGTTTCCATGCTGTATCTCTAAACTAAACTGAACAAAAAGTGCTAGAGGTACTCAGCAAGTCAGGCAGCATCATCTGAACCCAACCCAAAACGTCACCTTGTCCACTCCCTCGACAGATGCTGCCTGACCCGCTGAGTTACTCCAGCACTGTGATCTGTTGCTGAGGTTAGTGTTGTGCAGCGTTCACGGGGCTGATGGTTGTGGTAAGAGTCTGTGCTTTAGCATACAGCTAATGGGGCAGACACTCTCCTGACCCGCAGACAGTCCGCAGACGGCTAGCGAACAGCCTGTAGCCACTGGGCTTCCAGACCCTGAAACAAACCCTTCTACAACCAGCCACCAGAGGGCAGTCACTCACCATCATCCACGCTCACAGCCGGTCGGGCTAAGACACTTGCATTTGTGTAGCACCATCCTCAACCCCAGGATCTCCCAAATACCTCACAGGCAATGAACTACTCTGGCCGCTCTGTCACAGTTGTAATGGAGGAAATACGGCAGCCATTTTCTGCATAGCAAGCTCCCACAAGTGAAGGATACAAACCAGTCTGAAGAAGGGTCCCAACCCAAAACATTGCCTATCCACTCCCTTCACAGATGCTGCCTGACCCGCTGAGTTCCACAATCACTTTGTGTTTTTACTCATGATTCCAGCATCTGCAGTCCTTGCATCTCAAAGGATACCAACCAAGTTATCTAATTTATTGATGTTGGTAAAGCATAGAACATAATAATATCCTTCCAATCCCTGCATATCCACGTGCCTATCCAAATTATCTTAAACAAAACTAACTCAAGTCAAGTCAAATTTATTTGTCACATACACATACACGATGTGCAGTGAAATGAAAGTGGCAATGCCTGCGGGTTGTGCACAAAAAGAATTACAGTTACAGCATATAAATAAAGTTAATAAGTTACTATTATTGTCGACAAAAATTTAGTCTCTGGGGTTATAAAAGTTGACAGTCCTGATGGCCTGTGGGAAGAAGCTCCGTCTCATCCTCTCCGTTTTCACAGCGTGACAGCGGAGGCGTTTGCCTGATCGTAGCATCTGGAACAGTCCGTTACTGGGGTAGCAAGGGTCCCTCATGATCTTGCTTGCTCTGGATCTGCACCTCCTGATGTATAGGTCCTGCAGGGGGACGAGTGTAGTTCCCATGGTGCGTTCTGCCGAACGCACTACTCTCTGCAGGGCTATCCTGTCCTGGGCAGAGCTGTTCCCAAACCAGACTGTAATGTTGCCGGACAGGATGCTCTCTACAGCCCCAGAGTAGAAGCAATGAAGGATCCTCTGAGACACTCTGAATTTCCTCAGTTGTCTAAGGTGGTAAAGGCGCTGCTTAGCCTTACCCACCAGTGCGGCAATGTGCGTTGCCCACGTCAGATCCTCTGCGATGCGGACTCCCAAGTATTTGAAACTGCTCACCCTATCCACAATAGACCCATTTATCTCCAGTGGCGTGTACGTCCTTGGATGTTTAGCCCTTCTGAAGTCCACAATCAGCTCCTTTGTTTTAGTGACATTCAAGAGGAGGCTATTGTCCTGACACCAGAGTGCCAGATCAGCCACCTCCTCCCGGTAGGCCTTCTCATCGTTGTTGGAGATCCGGCCCACCACCACAGTGTCATCAGCAAACTTGATGATGGAGTTTGAGCTGAACCTGGCCCCACAGTCATGTGTGTACAGGGAGTACAGTAGGGGGCTAAGGACGCAGCCCTGGGGGGATCCTATGTTCAGGGTGAGGGAGCTAGATGTGTGTTCCCCCATCCTGACCACTTGGGGCCTGGCAGTGAGAAAGTCCAGGACCCAGGCACACAGAGGGGTGCTAAGCCCCAGTTCCAGCAGCTTCTCAACCAGTCTGCTGGGGACTATTGTGTTGAATGCTGAACTAAAGTCAATGAACAGCATCCTCACATAGCCCCCCTGGCTGTCCAGATGAGAGAGAGCGGTGTGTAGAACCTGGGAGACCGCATCATCCGTGGACCTGTTCGGACGGTATGCGAACTGTAGTGGGTCCATGTTGCGAGGAAGGAGGGCGCAGATGTGCTTCTTGACTAGCCTCTCAAAGCATTTCATGACAACCGAGGTGAGGGCCACCGGTCGGTAGTCATTTAAACACGCTGGAGAGGCATTCTTTGGCACCGGTACAATGATGGATCTTTTGAAGCATGCAGGGACCACGGACTTGGCCAAGGAGAGGTTGAATATTGTGGTGAGCACTGGAGCAAGCTGAGTAGCACAAGACTTTAGTACTCGCCCAGATATACCATCTGGGCCTCCAGCTTTCCTCGTGTTCACACGCGTCAGAGCCCACCTCACCTCATGCTCGGACACCGAGAATGTGTGTACATCCCCGGGGGTGGATCCCCCTCCAACTCTGAGTGCAACACTGTTCTGTACCAGTTATTGGTATTAGTTTAGTTTATTGTCACGGTGTACCAAGGTGCAGTGAAAATCTTTTTTGTTGCGTGCTATCCAGTCAGCGGAAAGACTGTACATGATTACAATCAGGTCATCCACAGTGTACAGACACAGGATAAAGAGAATAACATTTACTGCAAGGTATAGCTCAAGGGTCTCCAATGAGTATTGGTTTAGTATTGTCGCATGTATCGAGACCCAGTGAAGGACTTTGTTCCATCCAATCAAAGCATACCAGACCATGGGCAGGAAACCAAGAAAATAAACAAAGTCCAGAATACAGACACAAAGAAATGCAGATGTTGGTTTACAAAAAGGACACAGATTGCTGGAGTTCTTTGTGACTATTTTTGTGTTATGTTGCCTGGCTTGCTGCGTAACTCCAACATTGTGTGTCAGAGTGCAGAATATAGTGTTACAGCTGCAGAGAAAGTGCAGATAATAAATAAAATGCAAGGGTCGCAATGAGATAGATTGGGAGATCGGGGATTTATCCTTAGCTTGTGAAGAATCTGATCATAATGAGGGAGCCGTCTTTAAACTGTAAAGATTCAGCACAGAACCAGGCCCTTCTATACCAACCATCGATCACCCCGTTTACTATCCTACACAGTAGCCACAATTTACAATTTTACCAAGGCCAATTAACCTGCCACCGTGTATTTTGTGCACAGGGCCTACCTATAGCAACCTCATCTGCAGCTCAGTGTGCATTTCTGGGCATCTCTGGAAGGATAAAGTAGACTTGCTGGAATATTGACCCCCAAAGACTAAAGTATACAAACTGTCTGCAATGCCTCCCATTCTCAAGGTCCTGGAATGTTTTGCTTTCAAGCGTTGAGATTAGTTTATTGTATATTGTCAAGTGAACCAAGGTACACTGAAAGCTTTTGTTGTGTGCTAACCAGTAAACGGAAAGACAATGCATGATTACAATCCAGTCATCCACAGTGTACAGATACAGGATAAAGGGAAAAACGAGAATAACGTGTAGTGCAAGATAAAGTCCGATCAAAGATAGACCGAGGGTCTCCGATGAGGTAGATAGTAGCTCAGGACTGCCCTCTCGTTGTTGGTAAGATGGTGTAGGATGGAGATAGAGAAACCAGCCTCATCGGTCAGGCAGGATGGAACCAGGGTCAAAGGTCAGACATTGCAGCCAGGGTTTCAGGAGCAAAGGTCAGGAGATGGTGGGAATGTGAGCCATGGCTTTGTTGTTGCCGAGTCATTTACTGGAACGCAGAGATGCCATCACGAACATTCTTGGCATGCCAAACTTTGGCCAAACATATGGGGATGGGTCACAGGTCAGCTTGGATCCCAAAGGCAGTCCAGGCTTGTGAGGCTGAACAACAACTAATGCTGCCCCCCCCCCCCCCGAGCTTATAAATAGAGGCTGAGATCACAAAGGCAAGGTCAACATTCACATGCCCTGTCCAAATCTAGACACTACACTTGCAGGTTCAACGTTTTCCCAATCACCGTGATTCAACGTTTACCCAATGGTCCTGATTTAAAAAAAATCATGTATAGAGTCAAAGTGCTTTCCAGCACGAAAACAGGTCCTTCTTCCCACCTTATTCATGCTGACCCATTCTTTCTATCCAGACATGCTGCCTGCCCTGCTGGGTTACTCCAGCATTTTGTGTCTATCTTTGGTTTAAACCAGCATCTGCAGTTCCTTCCTACACTGACTAAGTTGGCATATTGAACATCCCATTTGCCTGCATTTGGCCCATTTGCCTCTACACTCTTCCTATCCATTTTTCTGTCCAAAAGTACTTTAAAAATCATAATTGTATCCACCTGTATACCTCCCTCGGGCAGCTTGTTTCAGATACGGATAACCCTCTGAGTGAAAAAGTTGCCCCTGAGGTTCCTCTTAAATCTCTCTCCTCTCACCGTAAGCCTGTGTCCGCTTGTTTTAGAATTCTCTACCCTGGGAAAAAGGCTGTGAGCGTTCACTTTATGCCTGCCCCTCATGATCTTGTACATCAAGTCATCGATGAGGCTGCTGAAGGTGGTTAGGCCTAGTTCAAAGCAGTAGAAATATGTACCACCAGCAGCAGAAATATGTACCACCAGCCTCAGTACCCTCATGGCCTGGCCTTTCCCTCCCTTTACCATTAGATCGAGTAGACAAAGGCGATAGTGTTCGACATCAGGAAGCGAAGCAGTACACATACTTCAGTACACGTTGAGGGCACCGAAGTAGAGATGGTTGAAAGCCTCAAGTTCCTTGGAGTAAATATCACCAGCTACCACCCATATCAAACCAAAGGCCAAGAAAGCACACCAACGCCTCTAATTTCTTACAAGGCTTAGGAAGTTCGGCATGCCCCAACAACTCTCACCAACTTCTACAGATATGCCGTAGAAAGCATTTTATCAGGATGCATCACAGCATGGTTCAGGAACATGCTGCAACGCAGCCCAGACCATCACAGTAACCAACCTCCCTTCCATTGACTCCATTTACACCTCAGGCTGCCTCCGCAAGGCCACCAGCATAATCACAGACCAGTCTCGCCCCGGTCACTCCCTCTTTTCCTCTCTCCCATCAGGCGAAAGGTTATAGAAGTGTGAAAACGCACACCTCCAGATTCAGGGGCAGTTTCTTCCCAGCCATTATCAGGCTACTGAACCATCCTATCAACATCTACAGAGCAGTCCTCAAGAACACAAGAAAATAGGAGCAGGAGTAGGCCAACCGGCCCCTCGAGCCCGCTCCGCCATTCAATACTATCATGGCTGATCCTACCCTAACCCCCTTCCCACTATCGCCCTTCTTCCCACCCAAAAGAACCGTGTGATCTCCTGGGAGAGGCGAAAAAACGGATAAAAACCCAGGCCAATTTGGGAGAAAATCCGGGAAATTCCTCTCCGACCCCAAGCTAGGCGATCGAAACTTGTCCAGGAGATTACTCAGGTCTTGCTATACTAACCATAGCTCATGTCCACTTCCCTGCCCGCTCACCGTAACCCCTAATTCCCTTGTCTATTAAAAAACAATCTATTTCTGTTTTTAATTTATTTAACGTTCCTGCATCCACAGCTCCCTGAGGCAGCGAATTCCACAGACTAACCACCCTCTGAGTGAAGAAGTTTCTCCTCATCTCAGTTTTAAAAGAGCCCCCTCTTATTCTAAGACTATGCCCCCTAGTTCTGGTCTCCCCGATCATCGGAAACATCTTTAGCGCATCCACCCGATCAAGGCCCCTCACGATCTTATACGTTTCAATAAGATCGCCTCTCATTCTTCTGAACTCCAATGAGAAAAGTCCCAACCTACTTAACCTTTCCTCATATGTCAACCCCCTCATCCCTGGAATTAACCGTGTAAACCTTCTCTGCACTGCCTCCAGAGCAAGTACATCCTTTCTTAAATATGGACACCAAAACTGCACACAGTATTCCAAATGCGGTCTTACCAATACTGTATACAGCTGCAGCAACACCTCCCTACATTTATACTCTATCTCCCTGGCAATAAAGGCTAAGACTCCATTGGCCTTCCTAATCACTTGCTGCACCTGCATACTAACTTTTTGTGATTTCTGTACTAGTACCCCCAGGTCCCTTTGTGTTGTATTACCACGCAGCTCCTCCCCATTTAGAAAATAACTTTCTTTATGATTTTTTTTCCAAAATGCATAACTTCACATTTATCAGTATTAAATTTCATCTGCCAAGTCGCTGCCCACTCTCCTAGCTTATCTATATCCTTTTGCAGGCTTTTTCTATCCTCCTCACTCCCTGCTTTACCTCCCATTTTTGTGTCATCTGCGAACTTGGATATATTACACTTGGTCCCCTCCTCCAAGTCATTTATATAAATTGTAAACAGCTGGGGTCCTAGCACCGACCCCTGCGGAACCCCACTAGTCACCGATTGCCATCCCGAGTATGATCCATTTATCCCAACTCTCTGCTTCCTGTTTGAAAGCCAATCTTCTACCCATGCTAATATATTACCCCCAATCCCATGATTTTTTATCTTAAGTAATAGTCTTTTATGTGGCACCTTATCAAAAGCCTTTTGGAAGTCCAAGTATACCACATCCACCGGTTCCCCTTTATCCATCCGAGATGTTACTTCCTCAAAGAATTCAAGCAAATTAGTCAAACATGACTTCCCCTTCGTAAAACCATGCTGACTCTGTCTAATTAAGTTATGCTTATCCAAATACCCCGTCAGTATTTCTTTAATAATGGTCGCCAACATTTTACCCACCACAGATGTTAGACTAACCGGTCTATAATTACCAGCCTTCTGTCTACTTCCCTTTTTAAATATAGGTGTTACATTAGCCATTTTCCAATCCACCGGGACCCTTCCTGACTCCAGGGAGCTTTGGAAAATTATCACCAATGCATCCACGATCCCCACCGCTATTTCTCTCAAGACCCTAGGATGTAATCCATCAGGCCCTGGGGATTTATCCGCCTTAAGCCCCATTAATTTACCTAATACCATCTCCTTAGTGATCTTAATAGTGCTTAACTCCTCCATTCCTATAGCCCCCTGTTTATCCAGCGTTGGAATATTTTTAATGTCTTCTATAGTAAAGACTGATACAAAATATTCGTTTAATGCTTTTACCATCTCCATTGTCCCCACCAACAAATTCCCCGTCTTATCCTCCAATGGACCAACATTTACCTTAGCCACCCTTTTTCTTTTTATATAACTATAAAAACTCTTGCTATCAGTTTTTATATTTTTCGCTAATTTACTTTCATAATCTATTTTTCCCTTCTTAATTAATGTCTTTGTTATTTTTTGCTGACTTTTAAATGCTTCCCAATCTTCTGTCATGCCACTACATCTGGCTACCTTATATGCCCTTGTCTTTAGCCGAATACTATCCTTTATTACTTTACTTAGCCATGGTTGGCTGTCCTTTCCTTTACCTCTTTTTTTCTTCAGTGGAATGTATTTTTCTTGAAAGTTGTACACTAACTCCTTAAAAATACACCACTGCTCATGTACCGTCTTATTCTTTAGTCTGTTATCCCAATCTACTTTAATCAATTCTGTTCTCATACCTTCATAATCTCCCTTATTTAGACTAAGTACCCTGGTATGAGTTTCAATTTGCTCCCCCTCTAATTGAATATGGAATTGAACCATATTATGGTCACTCATCCCAAGAGGGTCCTTAACTATGACATTTTTAATTAGTCCCGTTTCATTACACAGGACCAGATCCAAAATTGCCTCCCCCCTAGTCGGTTCAGTTACATGCTGTTCTAAGAACCCATCTCTAATACACTCTATAAAGTTTTCCTCTAGTCTACCCTGCCCAGTTTGATTTGCCCAGTTTATATGAAAGTTAAAGTCCCCCATAATTACCGCTGTTCCCTTATTACATGCTTCAACTATTTGCTGATTTATATTTTGTCCAACAGAGTCACAGCTATTTGGAGGTCTATAGATTACACCCACTAGTGTTTTTTTCCCTTATTATTCTCTATCTGTACCCATGCTGTTTCACTATCCTGATCCTTTAACCCAATATCCTTCCTTTCTATTACAGTTATTCCATCCTTTATTAACAAGGCCACCCCACTTCCTTTCCTTTCCTGTCTGTCTTTTCTGATTGTCAAGTAACCCTCTATGTTTAACTCCCAGTCCTGATCACCTTGCAGCCTGGTTTTTGTAATGGCCACAATATCATACCTATACGTGCTTAATTGTACCGTCAATTCATCTATCTTATTACGAATACTACGTGCATTCAAATAAAGCACTTTCTGGTAGTCCTGACCTACCATCCATCTCATTGGAGACCCTCGGACTATCTTTAATCAGACTTTACTGGTCTTTATCTTGCACTAAACATTATTCTGTTTATCCTGTATCTGTACACTGTGGACGGCTTGATTATAATTATGTTTTCCGCTGGATAGCATGCACCAAAAAAGCTTTACACTGTACCTCGGTACATGTGACAATAATAAACAAAACTAAACTAAAACTGATATTTGGTGGAGAGTGGGTCACTGAGGAGTGGAGATGGGAAGACAGAAATACATATTTTTCTTCCCATCTCCACTCCTCACTATATTACCATTATTCCTTTCAGGGTCCTTTAAGGATCGTGATCACCAACTACAGACTGGTCAAAAGACCTCCTTAGCTCCAACATGGTGAGGTCACAAGTCCTGCCCACATGACTGCTCGCGATGAAGCAACATGTGATAGACAGAGCTAGCAGATCAGATCAAGCTTCTCCAGTCATTGAACGCAGAACAGTCCAGCACAGGAACAGGCCCTTTGGCCCACAATGTTCGTGCTGAACATGATGCTAAGATACTTCAAACTCAAGTACAATGGTAGAGCAAAAGGGCCGATACAGAGTGCAGAATATAGTTCTCAGCATTGTAGCGCATCAGTTCCAGAGACAAAGTCCAATGTCCTCAATGGGATAGAGGTGAATTGGACAGTATCCTAGCTTATGGATGAACCGTTCAGAAGCCTGATAACATAGGGGAAGAAGCTGTTCCTGAGTCTGGTGGTGTGTGCTTTCAAGCTTCTGTTCCTTCTGCCAGATGGGAGCAGGGAAAAAGAGGAATGACCGGGGTAAGACAAGTCTTTGATTATGCTGGTTTACAAAAAAACCCCACAAAGTGCCGGAGTAACTCATCGAGTCAGGCAGCATCTTAAATAATGTTGGCTGCATTTCCAAGACAGCATGAAGTGCTGTATTACTCTATAATTCATTTTCACCGCACCTTGCTATAGGTGACAATAATGAACCAATGTGATCATCTGCTGTGTGAGAGATTGCCTGGTTGCAGTATTTACATAGTATAGTAAAGCCATAACGATACTTCAGAAGTTCTTCAAAAGGTTCTGTGATATCTGAGATCAAAAAGACTGAGAAAAGCACAGTGGCTTAAAAAAATTCCAAGTCCTTTTAGACTGTGGTCTTCAAAAGAATCAGCAATTCTAAGAATAAGGAGAATCTCTCCATGAAGGAGTCAGTAAGCAGATTCAAGGTTACTTTTTATTAAAAAGACATTTGGACAGGTACATGGACAGGACATGTTTAGAGTGATTTGGGCCATACGTGGGCAGATGGGACTAGTGTAGATGGGGCATCTTGGTCTACATGGGCAAGTTAGGCAGAAGGGCCTATTTCCGTGCTGCATTACTCTATGATTCATTTTCAGTGGCTTTGAGATCAATGGTTCAATCGTAGTTTATTTGTCACGTACTGAAGTACAGTGAAATTAATTTTTGGGTGCAGTTCATGATAGTTCAGTACAACTATCACTATACATAAGCACTTAGATACATCTTAAAAAAAGCATCTCAGATAAGGCCTGTTGTCCTGTTGGAGTTGCGGGATTGGCTTAGGATAGCTGTGGTGTCCTCTGCCACTGCAGGCTGCGTCTCGTCCACTTGCTGGGCCTCTTGGAGCGGCACCTGGTCCAGCCGAGGCCCAAGCTGCTGCAGGGTCTCCAGCGGCTCACTGCCTGTCAAGGCACTGCACTGCCTCCCGCCACCAGTCCACTCACTGGCCCACCGTCCACTCTGGGCAGGAGAGCCAGGCCATTGGATAGACTTAAATTGATTGTCCATCCCTCCAGCCCAGAATGGAGTGACTTGGTGGCCAATTCAGTCAACCTCAACAGTGTTACACAGGGACCAGGTTGACCAAGTACCACAAAATTCCTTCCTTGCAGAACATTAGTGAACCTAATGTATTTTTACAAACATCCAGTGGTGTTGTGGTCAGTTTTTAGGTTCCAGATAATTCAATAAACTTAACTAAAATGCTGGAGTGGCTTAGCGGGTCAAGCAGCATCTCTGGAGAACATGGACAAGTGACCTTTCAGGTCGGGACCTTTCTTCAGACTGATTGCAGTAGGGGGGAGAAAACTAGATGAGAGGTGGGGGCAGGACAAAGTCAGGCAAGTCATAGGTGGATAAACACAAAATGCTGGAGTAACTCAGTGGTACAGGCAGTATCTCTGGAGAAAAGGAATGGGTGATGTCTCGACCCAAAACATCACTTATTTCTTCTTTCCAGAGATGCTGCTTGACCCGCTGAGTTACTCCAGCATTTTGTGCCTATATTCAGTGTACACCAGCATCTGCAGTTCCTTCCTACACAAGCGATAGGTGGATACAGGTGAGGGGGGGTTGATTGGCAGATGGTACCCCCTGTCATGTTCTAAGGATCAGTAACACCAGGATATTTCAATGGCAGAGCTGCTCAAAGAGAGAAAGATTCAATGAAGAGTCTTCGATCTGAAAAGTCGTCCTTGTTTCTCTTTCCATAACATGCCGCCTGACTTGCTGTATATTCATTATCGACCACAACTAGAAAGCACTATGACCCTCGAACTATCCTTGATTGATCTTTACTGGCTTTACTTGCACTGAATGTATTCCCTTATCATGAATCTGTACACTGTGAATGGCTTGATTGTAATCATGTCTTGTCTTTCCACTGACTGGTTAGCACGCAACAAAAGCTTTTCACTGTACCTCGGTACACCTGACAACAAACTAAACTAAACTCAAATTCAAGAATAGAAAGTGCTGGACGTCAGTCAGGCAGCATCTGTGGGATGTTAGGGACCCTTCCACTGAACTAGGGGAAGCCTGGAGTCGTATCAACCAAGACTGTTGGACGGTGTCTCTACCCCCACTCTCTGTGTGACTGGCTGACATTTTTCAGCATTTCTAATTTAAAAAAATTCCAGCATCTACAGTCTCATTAGTTTCCCACGAGTATTTCCAAATTGTGTTTTATTTTTAAATTTCTAGCTTTGCAGTTTTATATTCACAGTCGGGGGAGGTTTTCAGGTTGTGGAGATAGAGGAAGGGGATAAGGTTAATTACAAACCTTTCCAAAGAGCTAGCACTGGTATGGAGGGCTAAATGGCCACTTGTGTCCCCGATTCTGTGGAGAGCCTTGACTAATCGATCTGGGGCAGAGTGCAAAAACAGGATTCTTCAAAGAATGACAGATCTTGAACCTTACGTGATTGTAACATTCCTTTTGGTGTTTTCTGGGATAAATCAAAGGGACTGTGCCTGTCGCTGTTAATTACTAGACGTGGTGAGCTTGACAGGCAAATGGAGCCCTGATTCCGTGAATCACGTGCATGTGAGCGAGAGAGAGCCACAGAGGGAGAGGGAGAGGCACAGACAGACGAACAGAGAGAGAGGGAGAGAGAGAGAGGGGGACAGACAGACAGACGAACAGAGAGAGGGGGAGAGAGAGGGAAAGAGAGAGAGGGGAAGGGAGAGGGGGGAGAGAGAGACAGAGTAAAGAGCTGGACTGGAAGGATGGAAGTATTGTCAAAGATACCTTCCACCCTGGCCATTCCCTTGTCTCTTCTACCTGCTGGGAGAAGATACAGACATCTAGACTTGAGAACAACTTCTTCCCCACTGCTGTCAGATTTCTGAACCAATCACCTCTTTCATACAAAAAGATAGACAAAGAGTGCTGGAGTAACTCAGTGGGTCAGGCAGCATCTGTGGAGAACATGGATAGGTGACGTTTCACAGAGTGCTGGAGTAACTCAGCGGGTCAGGCAGCATCTGTGGAGAACATGGATAGGTGACGTTTCACAGAGTGCTGGAGTAACTCAGCGGGTCAGGCAACATCTCTGGAGAACATGGATAGATGACGTTTCACAGAGTGCTGGAGTAACTCAGGGGCTCATGCAGCATCTCTGGAGAAAAAGGATGAGTGATGTTTGGGTTGGGACCCTTCAGACCATCCTTGCTGCCCATTTTTGTTCTCCAGAGATGCTGACCCGCTGAGTTACTCCAGCACATTGTGTCTATCTATGGTATAAACCAGCATCTGCAGTTCCTTGTTTCTACCTCTTCCATCCATCTTTCCCTGAGGTGCTGCCATGTACTCTTACTCATAACTCTACTTCATTTGATTATTTTGTTAATGTACTTACCGATCATTTTGCACCACTTTAGATTGCACCACAATCTTTGCACCGTTCCACCGTTTTGCACTCCTGGCTGCATTTAATTTTGTATTTATCATTATCATGCTCGCTACTTACTCTGTGAGCATCATGCCTACAAGGGATTTCATTGCATCATGCCTACAAGGGATTTTATGACCATAAGCTAACCTGTTCCTGTAGAGAGCAGGAGATAGCAACAGTGAAGCTGCAGTCATCTCATCGGTTGACTGGAGAAATTACGTTCAGCTTCGCTGAGCCATGAGGACCTCGCTGTGTGGGAGGGAGAGGGAGGGGGGGGGGGGGGGGGGAGTATGGGGGAGAGGGGAATCAATGGAGCGGGAGGGAGGTGGTGGGAGAAAGGATGGAGCGTGAGGGGTCTGGGAGGGGCAGAGAGAGAGAGGGGGAGAGACGATGGAAAGAAAGGAAGGGAGGAGTAGAGAGAGGGATGGGTGGAGAGAGGGAGGGATGAGGGAGAGGTGTAGAGATAGTGTGAAGGAGGGGTGGATGATGGTGTGTGGGAGGGTGGGGTAGAGAGAGGGATGATGGAGTGAGGGGTGGAGAGAGATAGGGATGCTGGAGATAGAGGGAGGATGATGGAGCGAGAGGGATGGAGAGAGGGAAGGAGGGGTTGAGAGATGGATGGAGAGGGAGGGTGAGGTAGAGGGAGGCATGGAGAGAGGGAGGATGGAGGGAGGGATGCTGGAGAGAGGGATGGATGGAGAGGAAGGGAGTGGTAGAAAGAGAGGGACTGATGGAGAGAGGGAATGAGGAAGAGACAGAAGGAGCGGTAGAGAGGGATGGATGGAGAGATGATGGAGAGGGAGCGAGGGAGTTGTAGAGGGAGGGGATAGATGGAGAGAGAAGGATGAATAGAAAGATGAAGCGGATGGAGAGAGAGACAGATAGAGAGAGGGAGTGGTAGAGAGAGGGTGGATGGAGTAGGAGTGGATGGAGAGAGAGAGAGAAAGGTGGATGGAGAGATGATGGAGAGGGGAGGGAGTGGTAAAGGGAGAGGGTGGATGGAGAGAGAGGGCGGGATTGAGAGAGAGAGAGGGATGGATGGATGGAGAGATGATGGATGGAGAGAGTGAGGGAGTGGTAGAGGGGGATGGATGGAGAGAGGGCGTGAGGTAAAGAGACAGAGGGAGGGTAGAGGTAGAGGGAGGGCGAGTCGGGGGCGGGAGCGCGCGGCCGGTGACAGTTGGCCGCCAGTGGCGCGAGGAGGGCGGGGTGACGGTTGGGCGGGGGCGCGCGAAGGGCGGGTCGGGGGCGGGAGCGCACGGCCGGTGACAGTTGGCCGCCAGTGGCGCGAGGAGGGCGGGGTGACAGTTGGCCGGGGGCGGGGGCGCGCGGAGGGCGGGATGAATGGGGGCGGGGCGCGCGGAGGGCAGGGTGACGGTTGGCCGGGGGCGGAGGCACGCGGAGGGCGGAGTGAATGGGGGCGGGGCGCGCGGAGGGCAGGGTGACGGTTGGCCGGGGGCGGAGGCACGCGGAGGGCGGAGTGAATGGGGGCGGGGCGCGCGGAGGGCGGGGGCGGGCGCGGCGGGCGGGGCGAGGGGGAGGGCGGGGTGAATGGTAGCCGGGGGCGGTTGCGCGGGCGGGGTGACCGGTGGCCGGTGCGGTGGCAGTCCGCTGGCAGTCAGAGCGCGCGCGGCCATGGCGGGAGCGGTAGCAGGAGCAGGAGCAGGCGGTTGCGGCAGCAGCAGCTACAGCCACGCGCTGGTGCGGGGGATCCCGGAGTCGTTGGCGGGCGGAGCGCTGCGGCGGCAGAGCGGCGCCGGTGAGGGGAGCGGGGTGGACACCGCCCGCGCCCGGCAGGAGCACCGGCTCTACGTGGAGGCGCTGCGGGAGCGGCTCGGTCTCGTCGTCACCGAGCTGCCGGCCGACGAGGCGATGCCCGACTGCGTGTTCGTGGAGGACACGGCCGTGGTGTGCGGCGGCACCGCGCTCATCAGCCGGCCCGGGGCGCTCAGCCGCCGGGGAGAGGTAAGGCCACCACCCCGGACCCTCACCCCCCCCCCCCCCCCCCCCGGGACCGGCCCCTGATCCATGACATTGTACCCCCATGCCCTGCTCCTGTCATCACCATCCCGACACCCACACCCCCCCCCCTCCATCTCTCCATCACCCCCCTCCAACTCTCCATCACCCTCCCTCCATCTCTCCATCACCCCCTCCATCTCTCCATCACCCCCTCCATCTCTCCATCACCCCCCTCCATCTCTCCATCACCCCCCTCCAACACTCCATCACCCCCTCCCTCCATCTCTCCATCACCAACTCACCATCACCCCCCTCCATCAACCCCCTCCAACTCACCATCACCCCCCTCCAACTCACCATCACCCCCCTCTATCTCTCCATCACCCCCCTCCATCTCTCCATCACCCCCTCCCTCCATCTCTCCATCACCCCCTCCATCTCTCCAACACCCCCCTCCATCTCTCCATCAGCCCCCCTCCATCTCTCTGTGACCCCCACTCCGTCTCTCCATAACCACTCTCCATCACCATCCCCTCTCCATCATCACCACCCTGACACCCAAATCCCCCCCTCCATCATTATCCCTTCATCCACCCCTTCATCCATTCATCCCTTCATCTCTCCCTCCATCACCCCCCTCCATTACACTCCCTCTGTCCCTTCATCCATTCATCCCTTCATTTCTCCCTCCATTACCCCCTCACACCATCAATCACTCCATCTGTCCCATCATCCATCCACTCACCCATCTCTCCCTCCATCATTCCCTCCTTTGCTCCCTCCATCCACAATTTCATCCCTCCATCGCCCCTCCACCTGTCCGTTCATCCACCCCTACCTCGCTCCCTCTCCCCCTCGCTCCCTCTCCCCCTCGCTCCCTCTCCCCCTCGCTCCCTCTCCCCCTCGCTCCCTCTCCCCCTCGCTCCCTCTCCCCCTCGCTCCCTCTCCCCCTCGCTCCCTCTCCCCCTCGCTCCCTCTCCCCCTCGCTCCCTCTCCCCCTCGCTCCCTCTCCCCCTCGCTCCCTCTCCCCCTCGCTCCCTCTCCCCCTCGCTCCCTCTCCCCCTCCCTTCCTCACTCGATCACTCTCTTCCTCTGTGCCTTCATCCATCCATCCATCCCTCCATCACATTCCTTCCATTCCCCCGCTCTCCCTGTCCCCTCCAATCCCTTGCTCCCCTCACTCCAAACAGTCCCTCCGTGTGCATCACTCCCCCCTCCCCCATTGCCCCTCAAGCTCTGCCTCCCTAAACACACCGATCTCTTATCCATCCCAACATCTCATCAGCTCTTCTCTTGTGTCTGTCTCCTGCCAGACTCTTCCCTCTGTGCCTTCATCCATCCCTTCATCTCTCCCTCCATTATTCCCTCCTTTGCTCCCTCCATCCATCATTTCACTGGGGGGAGTCCAGAACCAGGAGTCACAGTTTAAGAATAAGGGTAGGCCATTTAGGACTGAGATGAGGAAAAAAACCTTTTCACCCAGAGAGTTGTGAACCTGTGGAATTCTCTGCCACAGAAGGCAGCGGAGACAAATTCACTGGATGTTTTCATGAGAGTTAGATTTAGCTCTTGGGGCTAAAGGAATCAAGGGATATGGGGGAAAAAACTGGAACGGGGTACTGATTTTAGATGATCAGCCATGATCATATTGAACAGCAAATGGCCTGCTCCTATTTTTCTATGTTTTTTTTCAATCTTCCCTTTAGTTGGACAGCTCTGGGAACAAGAGCTGTCTTCTTCAGTCTGACCTGAAACGTCTCCCATTCCTTCTCTCCAGAGATGCTGCCTGACCTGCTGAGTTACTCCAGCATTTTGTGTCTACCTGGGAACTAGAGTGTTCTTTATCACATTCAGTGGAATTCCGATTGGTCATTCATTGCTTGGTCGCATCTTCCCAGTTCTTCTGACCCTTCTTTTCCATTACTTTTTTTCTCCCTTTAAAATTTATCCGCTTCTCGTTTGGGATGGGTGGAACACTCATTGATCCTTCTCCACTGTGCCTGTTAAAATCACAACTTCTCAGGGATGTGATTCAGGATCCAGTATTTTTGGTAACGATCCTTTGATCATTGTTCTGACTTTAGTTAATGATTTCCAGTTGCATGATCAGTGTCTGTGGTCAGGAACATGGTGTTGCTGGTGAGTGTGCTAAATAATGTGGTGACTTGTTTGAAACATTTAATGTGAATAAACTTTCCAAAATGCACAGATGACATTTCGGGTCAGGATCCTTATCAGACCCTTCTCTAGTCTGAGGAAGGGTCCTGACCTGAAACATCGCCTGATTATTCCTGCCTGACTTGTTGAGTTCCTGTACTTTGTGCTTTGCACATCATTTCAGGTGCTAATTTCAAGCTTTGTGATTTTTGTTGGTAAATGGCTCAAATTCATTAATTTCCCTGTATGCTCACGTTATCAAATATTAAGTCAAACATTCCTTTAGAATACCAACACTCATGCTCTGTGCTGTTAGCTACAGGATGATTTGTGTAGAACCAGGGAAGGGCAAATGTAAACACTTACTTTGCCTTATCAAGTTATTCACTCTTCTCTTCCCCATACCCAAATATTTTCAATGTAAAGAATGTTTGATAGTTCTGGTGTAAATATTATGTTTTACTCGAGTACTCTTTGCTTAGTGTAAAACGTTTCTAAATCTCTGTATGTGAGGGGAATAAAATTGTTACTTTGAATAAATCTCCCAGTTTTGACATATGTTACGCAAATACTAAATGTATCTATTTCTGTAGATAAAATAGTATCACTCAGTCTTTTACAATTCACAGCTTTATGTGCTACTCGACGACCCGTTTGAAATAGAAACTTTCCATAATATAACTTTCTGTTCCCATGGTCTGTTTTTACAGGATCATTGGAATCGGATTAAGCCCAACACTTGTACTTTCAATGCTTATTGAACCATCTTTTTCACTTGCTTTGAACATTGTTGTGTTGAGTTGAAAAGGTACACAGGGAAAAATGTCTTTAAACCTAACATCCCTGAGCTCCGGTGGTTTTGTACAGGGATTCCAGGTATACCAAATAAAGTTACAAAGAATTGCTGGGAAACTAAAGGTGTTTATTGCATTGGGACGGAGGTGATTAATAGTAGGGTGGGTCTCACACAGGTTGACGAACCTGAGAAGTGCTGAAGGATAATTGGCTGAGATTGCTGAGTTGCCAAATGGCACAGTGCGGGGGAAATTCCTGTGTTTCGACAGACAGGGTGTTGGAACAAGGACTGCATTGATCTGAGTGGCTGTCAGGGTAGTTCTTATTGTGAAATCAAAAACTTTGTGTTTTATTAAAATAATCAGTTTTTGTTCTGGAAATTAGGGCTATATCAGTGGCTGCTGTTCATGCTTAACCCCAGGTATACCGTCTGTATCCTGCCTGAGGTTAATCATTTAGTAGACTTTAATTTAATTTAGAGGTACAGCATGGAAACAGGCCCTTTGGCCCACCAAGACCATGCAATTCAAACTACTTCTACGTTATCCCACTTTCACATCCACTCCCTCCACACTGGGGGCAGTTTTCTTTACAGTGGTCAATTGACCTAGAAACGTGCACGTCATTGGAAAGTGGGAGGAAACCCGGAGGAAACCCATGCGGTCACAGGGAGATCATGCAAACTCCACACACAGACAGCACCAGAGATCAGAATCGAACTGGGTCTTGGGTGCTGTGAGTCAGTGGCTCTACTGCTGTCCCACTGCGTAGCCCCCCAAAAAAGAGGGGATTAGTTATGAAAGGTTGGACAAAGTTGATTCAAGAATAGCTTCTCTGCTGTTTTCAGCGTCTTAACCTCTCATATGCTAAGGATGATTTCATAATCTTCCAATTTAACTCATTGCAGGCCTTGCACTTTTAAAAATCTGCACTTTCTCTGTAACACTGGCGCTTATATTCTGCACTCTGTTTCTTTTTTCCTTTGCATTAACCTAATGTACTCGGGTGTGGCGTGCTCTATAGACATGATGTGAAACAAATATTCTCACCGTATCTCGGTGCACCTGACAGTAACAAACCGTTAAGAATTGTGACTTGGAGCTGATGGCGATGACGATACATCGGACTGGTTCCAGGGGTGTGAGGCTTTACTGTATGTGGGGGGACTGAGCAGATTGCGCGATGGTTCTTTAGTGTTTAGAAGAACTGAAGGTGATTTCATTGTCATGAGTTGCCGGGGTCTGGGGTTGGAGCAGGGAGCTGTCTGTGGACTGTGGGTGATGGATCACAGAGATCAGAGACAGGATACACAGTGGGTAGTTTGGTTCACTCAGTGTGATGAATCAAACTCTACCCCGGAAGCTATGTAGTTTATTCAACAGTCAGATCGATACATTTCCGGATATTAATGCAATCAAAATAATGCTGGAAAATGGAATGGAAATGGCAAATCAGTAATGATGTTAATGAATGACAGAGTACTCTCTCTGTCCCTCACTCCCCTGCCTCACCCAAACTCCCCACCCGGCACCCCCCCCACACCTCGCCACCCCCCTACACCTCGCCCTCCCCCTCATTCTTCTAAACTCCAGCGAGTACAGGCCCAGTGCCGACAAACGCTCATCATAGGTTAAGCTACTCATTCCTGGGCTTGTTCTTATAAACTTCCTCTGGACCCTTTCCAGAACCAGCACATCCTTCCTCAGATATGGTGTCCAAAATTGCTCACAATACTCCAAATGTGGCCTGAACGGCACCTTATAGAGCCTCAGACAATGGACAATAGGTGCAGGAGTAGGCCATTCGGCCCTTCGAGCCAGCACCGCCATTCACCGTGATCATGGCTGATCATGCACAATCAGTACCCCGTTCCTGCGTTCTCCCCATATCCTCTGCCTCCGCTATCCTTAAGAGCTCTATCTAACTCTCGAAAGCATCCAGAGAATTGGCCTCCACTGCCTTCTGAGGCAGAGAATTTCACAGCTTCACAACTCTTTGAGTGAAAAGGTTCTTTCTCAGCATTACATCCCTGTTGTTGTATACAAGCCCTCTTGAAATAAAGCCCTCTAGCATTGAGTTTGCTTTCTTTACTATGGATTCAACTTGCAGATTAATTTTTTGGGAATCCTGCACCTGCACTCCAAGTTCCTTTGCACCTCTGATTTCTGGATTCTCACCCCATTTAGAAAGTAGTCTGTGCCTATTACCAAAATGCATGACTCCACACTTTGCTACACTATATTCTCTCTGCCACTTCTCTGCCTACTCTCCCAACCTGTCCAAATCCTTCTGTAGAGTTCCTGCTTTCTCCACACTACCTGCCCCTCCACCTATTTTTGTATCATCAGCAAACTTGGCCACAAAGCCTTCAATTCCCTTGTCCAAATCATTAATATACAACATGACGAATAGTGGCCCCAACACTAACCCTTGCAGAACTCCACTAGTCACTGACAGCCAACCAGAAAAAAACCCTTTATTGCCACTCTTTGTCTTCTGCCATCCAGCCAACTTGCTATCCATGCTGGTATCCATTCATGTAGAATATCGAACGTACTTTCTATCTCCAAAATCAGGTTTTATCTACTTTGGCTTCTAGCAGAGGTCGTCGAGTATAGAAGCCCTTCAGCATCTCTGTGCCAACCAATAAGTACCCATCCAACCCGTCTCTGCAATTTAAATGCTCAGCTGAGTATGATGTTGTTGTGCAGTGCCTGGCTCAGTTACCTCAGGAAGAGTGGTCCAGAGTTCAACTATTCTTTGGATCAAAGGTTCTCCCTCAGATCCCCTCTAAACCTTTTGCCTTGAACCCGTGATATACGGACTGTCTTTGGTTGCACTGTAGTCTTCGGTTTTGTACTATTATGGCTACCTAGTATTACTGTTAATTTAGAGACAAAATGCTGGAGTAACTCAGCAAGTCACGCAATAACTGGAGAACATGGATAGGGCATAGATGTTTTGGGTGAACATAGATGTTTTGGGCCGCGACCCTTCTTCAGAAGTCAACCCATAACTTTCTTCAGTCCTGACCCAAAACATCACCTATCCATGTTCTCCACAGATGCTGCCTGACCTGCTGAGTTACTCCAGCACTCTGTGAAACGTCACCTATCCATGTTCTCCAGAGATGCTGCCTGACCCACTGAGTTACTCCAGCACTTTGTGCCTATCGTTGGTATAAACCAGCATCTGCAGTTCCTTTTTATTACATTGCTGTTAATTGAGAATATCATTGAGTATTGTTTATTTATCTGTATAATTGCATTAACGAGCCTTATATCTTGCAGGAAATAAGAATTTAATTGTTCCAGTGCCAATACATATGACAATTAAACACACTTGACTCTTGCTTGAATGCTTCTGATGTCAATACATACTCAAGATGCTGTTTGAAGTCATGTTTAATATTAACTGTGTTAATATCCTTCTGCTATTTCTTGGCCTATTTCCCCAGTTCATCCAGATCCTGTTGTAATCTCAGATAACCTTCACAAGAGGAAACAGTTACAAAAAATCCCATTGCGAAATCAAATATTTCTCCTTTTCTCAAGCGAATTGGCCTTTAGGATTCCTGCAAATGGGGTTGTTTCAATAACTGCCATTGTTGCTTGGACACTCGGGTGCCCTTCCTTAGGATAGTTTAGTTTAGTTTTGTTTATTGTCACGTGTAATGCGGTACAGTGAAAAGCTTTGTTATTGCATGATATCCAATCAGTGGAAAGACTATACATGATTACAATCAAGCCATTCACAGTGTACAGGTACAGGATAAAGGGAATAATGTTTTAGTGCAAGATAAAGTCCAGTAAAGTCCAATTAAAATGAGTCCGAGGGATCCCATGAGGTAGATGGGAGGTCAGGACCGCTCTCTAACTGGTGAGAGGACGGTTCAGTTGCCTGGTAACAGCTGAATCTGGGGGTGTGAATTTTCACATGTCTGTACCTCTTGCCTGATGGGAGAGGGAGTGACCGGTGTGAGACTGGTCCTTGATTATGCTGGTGGGTTTGCTGAGGCAGCATGAAGTGTAGATGGAGTCAATGGGAGGGAGGTTGGTTTGTGTGATGGTCTGGGCAAGAGAAGGAAGTGGAGAGTTCAAAGTTAGCAAACTAGGGAGGGTGGAAATTTTACTTTATTGTTTAAACAGTTGGCTACAATGAAATTACACCCCATGGTGAAACTGAACTTGATATACCATGGAAAGATTAAACGTCAAATTTATTTTATTTGCTCATTTTCTAAGGTGTGGATGTTGTCAGCAAAGCCAGAGTTTAGTGCTCATCCGTACTTGGCCTTGAGGATAATGGCCAGCGATCACCGTAAGCTGCAATTGGTCATCAAGAGTCAAGAGTGTTTTATTGTGATATATCCCAAAACAGAACAATGAAATTCTTACTTGCAGCAGCATTTGGTCAAGATTCTTCATTAGTGTTGTTGAGGATGGAGATCCAGGAGTTGGATCCCATGCTGGTGAAGGGCCGGTGATATATATTTTCACGTCAGGATGGGCTGAGACCGTGTGTTTGGTGTCCTTGGCTGTTGGTTTGGAAGGTTTTGCCAGATTGAGTGACACATTAAATGTTTGATGGTTCTATCACAGTGAACTGTGCCAGTGTGAAACAGAGGTGGAGGGAATGAATCTTTAAGCACCATTTTAGGCACCATATCTGAGGAAGGATGTGCTGGCTCTGGAGAGGGTCCAGAGGAGGTTTACAAGAACGATCCCAGGAATGAGTACGTTAATCTATGATGAGCGTTTGTCGGCACTGCGCCAGTACTCACAGGAGTTTAGAAGAATGAGGGGGGACCTCATTGAAACATACAAAATAGTGAAAGGCTTATATAGAGTGGATGTGGAGAGGATGTTTCCATTAGTGGGAGAGTCTAGAACTAGAGGTCATAGCCTCAGAATTAAAGGACGTTCTTTTAGGAAGGAGATGAGGAGAAATTTCTTTAGTCAGAGGGTGGTGAATATGTGGAATTCTTTGCCGCTGAAGGCTGTAGAAGCCGTTAGTAAATATTTTTAAGGCAGAGATAGATAGATTGTTGATTAGTGTGGGTGTCAGGGGAATGGGACTAGGAGAAGATAGATCAACCATGATTGAATGGCAGAGTAGACTTGATGGGCCGAATGGCCTAATTCTACTATTCCTTATGACCTTAAGATGATGTCTAGGGTGTTAATCAATGTGCCCAACTTGCTTGAGAGTTGTTGGAGCTGCATGCAAACAGACAAGCCAAGAGTGTTCCATCACACTCCTCATTTGTGCTTTGGTGGGCGGGTTTTGGGGTGTCGGGGTGAGTTGCTTGTTCCTGGATACTGAGCATCTGACCTCTTGCAGCCACGGTAGTTTAGTTTAGTTTAGAGATACAGCATGAAAACAGGCCCTTCGACCCACCAAATTGCACTGCCATCGATCACCTGTTCACACTAGTTCTATGTTATCCCACTTTTACATTCACTTCGTACACACCAGGGACAATTATACAGAGGCCAATTAGCCTTCTTAACCCACACGTCTTTGGGATATGGGAGGAAACTGGAGCACCATGCAAACTCCACATTCAGGCAGCACCTGGGTCACTGGTGCTGTGAGGCAGGAGCACTACCAGTTGTGCCACTGTGCCACCCCTAAGTCCCGGGAAAATTTCTGACCAAGGTGCCCCATCTAAACTTGTCTCATTTGCCCACGTTTCCAATCCATGAACCTGTCCAAATGTTTCAGATGGAAGTCTCTTTGTGAGAACAATGAAAGATTGTTGTGGGGAACTCCAGAAGACCGGAACTCCTAGCCACGCAGTTGCACAGCGGGTATCGCTGCTGTCTCACAGCGCCAGAGACCTAGTTTCAAACTTGACATGGAGTGCTGTCTGTATGGAGTTTGCACATTCTCCCTCTGGTTCTCCCATGGGTTTCTCTAGGTGTGGGATTGTAGATTAATTGCAAATTGCCTCTTGTGTATGGGAGTGGTCGTAGATAGAACTCGTGTGAACGGGTGATCGATTGTCAGTGTTGCCTCGGTGGGCCAGGGGGGTCTGTTTCCATGCTGTATCTAAGAGAATAAAGAAAGAAGCACATGGTCAAAACCTGAGCTTTGTCAGGTGGACATTGGAACGCATTTAGTGACTGGAGCCAGAGGGAGACGTTTAATTTCTCAGAGTTAAAGGAACATTCGAAATGAGGAAACAAAAAAATCCCCTTGTGAAACAGTGCGGCTTTTATTTCACTAAATAATTGGTCCTTGTTCGGGTAAATAAGGATGTTTCAAGGATGTGTCAAGAACTGTCATGTATAAATTGTCACGCGGATATCTCAACCGTACGACTGAAGGTGGCAAGTTTAAAGAGCTCTGTCTCAAGAGGATTATTACACAAGGTTTGCTTCACTGCTCTTCCCAGAAAGGTTTAATGAAATCAAATATCAATTCACTGTTCGGTTTCACAACTTTTTCTGTCAGGCTCATCTTCTGGACACCACAAAACCGTAAGGTGCTTGGCATCGTGTTCTGTGTTCCTTGGGCAACTTGTACATGAAGCATGGCAGGCTGTCAGAGAGAGATAAAGAAGGGTTGAGCAAGTCCTGCCTCTCCCACTCATTTTCCCAGGTTCAGTCCAAGGACATTTCAAATTGTTGATGCACTTTGCTATTTTTACACATTGCATTGCATACAGGGGACCAATTTTCTTTAAGGTATGGTGCCTCCAATTCTGATCTATTCTGAACTTAAAAACACTACAAAATCAATTAAATTTGTGGATTAAAACCCCCAAAATAAAGAACCATAATATTCAGATCAGGAAGTGAACATCACAAAATGGTATTTAGCTGTTGTCACCCTGTAGCACCATAACGCTGTAACACTATATTCTGCTCTGGTATTTTTTCTTTGACTACCTGTTGTACCTGTGTAGGGTTTGATTGTACTCGTGTACAGTGTGATTTGACTGGAAAGCAAAGTAAGTTTTTCACTATCTCAGTACACCTGATAAAAATAAACTAATAGAATGATTAATCATTCTCAATCAGTACCCCGTTTCTGCCTTCTCCCCATACCCCCTGACTCCGTTATCCTTAAGAGCTCTATCCAGCTCTCTCGTGAAAACACCCAGAGAATTGGCCTCCACTGCCTTCTGAGGCAGAGAATTCCACAGATTTACAACTCTCTGACTGAAAAAGCTTTTCCTCATCTCTGTTCTAAATGGCCTACCCCTTATTCTTAAACTGTGGCCCCGGTTCTGGACTCCACCAACATTGGGAACATGTTTCCTGCCTCTAACGTGTCCAATCCCTTAATAATATATGTTTCAATAAGATCCCCTCTCATCCTTCTAAATTCCAGTGTATACAAGCCTAGTCGCTCCAGTCTTTCAACATTCGACAGTCCCGCCATTCCGTGAATTAACCTAGTGAACCTACGCTGCACACCCTCATTAGCAAGAATATCCTTCCTCAAATTTGAAGTCCAAAACTGCACACAGTACCCCAGGTGCGGTCTCACTAGGGCCCTGTACAACTGCAGAAGGACCTCTTTGCTCCTATACTCAACTCCTCTTGATAAGACACTTCACCTAAGCGAGGATATGCAGAATTTATGTATAATTTATGTTTTTGTATGTTGTCAGAGTCTACAGTGGTGCAGCGGTGGAGCGCCAGAGACCCGGGTTCAACACTGCCTGCGGGTGCTGTCCGTGTGGAGTTTGTACATTCTTCTTGTGATTGTGTGGGTTTCTCTGGGTGCTCTGGTTTCCTCCCACACTCCAAAGACAAACAGATTTTTTGGTTAATTGGCTTTGATAAAATTGTAAATTGTCCCATGTGTAGGTTAGTGTAAGCGTAAGGGGATCGCTGGTTGGTGCGGACTCAGTGGGCCGATGGTCCTGTTTCCATGCTAATTTTGTGTGCTGAGGACCTCCCGCCCCCTCCCCTGACATCAGTCTGAAGAAAGGTCTCGACCCAAAACATCACCCATTCCTTCTCTCCAGAGATGCTGCCTGACCCGCTAAGTTACTCCAGCATTTTGTGTCTACCTTCGATTTAAACCAGCATCTGCAGTTTTTCCTACACACTGCAGAAGGTGGAACCTTGAGCACGACACAAAGTGCTAGGGGAGCTGTGTGGGTCAGGCAGCATCCGTGGAGGGAATGGACAGACAACATTTCAGGTCAAAGAAGAGTCCCAACCTAAGGTTCCTATTAAATCTTTCCCCTCTCACTTTAAACCAAAGCATTCTAGTTCTTGATTCCTCTACCCTGGGTAAAAGACTCTGTGCAATCACACTATTTTTTTCCCCTCATGATTTTATATGGCTCTATAAGATCACCCCTCATCCTCCTGTTTCGCAGGAAATAAAGTCCTAGCCTTCCCAACATCTTCCACCTCAAAAACATTGCCCGTCTCCGTCCATCCCTCTCCTCCACAGCTGCAGAAACCCTCATCCACGCCTTCATCACCTCCCGTCTGGACTACTGCAACAGCCTCCTCTATGGCGCACCCTCAAAAATCATCAGTAAACTTCAATACATTCAAAACTCCGCTGCCCGTCTACTCACCCACACCCCGATCCATGACCATATCACCCCCGTCCTTTACAAACTCCACTGGCTCCCCATCCCCCAGAGAATCCAGTACAAAATCCTCCTCATAACCTACAAAGCCCTCCATAACCTGGCCCCATCCTACCTGACCGACCTCCTCCACAGGCACACTCCCACCTGCACCCTCCGCTCTGCTGCTGCCAATCTCCTATCCCCCCACATCCGGACCAAACTCAGATCCTGGGGGGGACAGGGCTTTCTCCATCGCTGCTCCCACCCTATGGAACTCACTACCCCAAACCGTTAGAGACTCCTCCACACTCACCACATTCAAAACATCGCTGAAGTCTCACCTGTTCAGTACTGCCTTCAACCACTGAAGGTCACCTCACCTTCTGTCTCCTTTCTCTGTTCGTTTACTTATTTACTTATTTATCTATTTATTCATTTCCCTATGTTCTCTAAATCTCTGTAAAGCGTCTTTGAGTATATGAAAAGCGCTATATAAATAAAATGCATTATTATTA
Source organism: Rhinoraja longicauda (assembly GCF_053455715.1). Classification (NCBI taxonomy): domain Eukaryota; kingdom Metazoa; phylum Chordata; class Chondrichthyes; order Rajiformes; family Arhynchobatidae; genus Rhinoraja; species Rhinoraja longicauda. The sequence goes on from NC_135963.1 coordinate 1,112,795, forward strand.
TTATTATTATTATTATCTCCCTATAGCTCGGGCTTTAAGTCCTGGCAACATCCTCGTAAATCTTCTCTGCTCTTTCCATCTGAATGGTCACTTTCCTGTAGCAGGGTTACAAAAACTAACACAATAGCCAAAGGTGGCCTCACCAACATAATGTACATGATTTTGTAATGTGGGAAGTTTGCTCCACAGAGGCAAGGTGTTCGACTGCTCTTCAGTCACTGAGAGAGAGATATTGGAATGTCAACTATTTTTCATCCATTCCTTTCTGAAGCAATTTAATTTACCAGAACAAGAGCTCTTTCTTTTGGAGGGTGTTCAGGAAATGTGCAACATTCTTGGATTTACCAATGACCATCGTTGCCCAATTGCGACACGTTGAGTAAACGGTTTCATAGATGCGTTTCCTCGCTGGAGGCGATTGCAGTGGGGGTGAACTATATCTCAAACCTTTCCTGTCAAATTTTCTATTTAACATTTTTTCCATTTGAAGAATAAATGTTACATTTTTCTGCAAGCACCAAGCGTTTTATTTGTACATAAGCTTTTGTTGTGTTAGAAGAATTCTTGATTAGTAAGGGCGTCAAAGAAAGCAAGGAAATGGGTTTAAGAGGGAAAAATAAATCAGCCAAGATCGAATGGTGGAGTAAAGTGGGCCAAATGGCCTAATTCTGCTCCTTTGTCTTATGGTCTAAAATAAGTGTTTCCAAAATGCAAACTAATCTGGATTCAGGAGTTAAACTGACACACAATGTAATTAGCTCAGCCCCCTAAGTCATGATAACAGCCTCGTAAATCTTTTCTGCACTCTTTCCAGTTTAACTGCTTCTTCCCTATAGCTGGGTGACCATAACTGGTTGGGTCTGCCTTCTCTGGGAGTTTAGAAGAATGATATGTGGAGAGATTATGTGCAGAGGGTGGTAAATCTCTGGAATTCTCAATCCCAGGGGGTTGTGGAGTCTGCATTGCAAGAAGTATTTCAATTAGAGGCAGATAAATGTGGGGAAGGAGGGCGATGGGAAACTGGTACAGAAGAGGAGATGAGGCCTGGGACAGATCGGCCGTGATCACGGTGAATAATGGGACCGGCTGGAGGGGCCGAGTGGCCTCCTGCTTGTGTAGTGGTGTTTGTGCGAGTGAGTTCTATCATTTTATCATTCATTACCTTTTCCCGGGGGCATTGTATTGAAAGGACACCATTAGCTGAATGAGCAAGCTCATTTTCTTTGATTCAGATTTATGATGACTTGAAAGCTTGGCCAATTTATTCCAAGACTTGGTGTGCTTTGGAGAGCAGTTAATTACTGGGCTGCCTTGCTATGCTAAAATGCAACTCTACAGTAGCATATGGAGGTTGGATCATTAGATATATTACCAGACTCACTGGTACTCTACAGAATCCAGCCTCCATATCCTTAGGACAGAGATTTCCAGAAATTTCTACAATATTTCCGTTTTTAAAAACCTTGTCCTTCCTCTTGTAGTTATGTCATCTTGTTCAAGACTTGGGTTGGTTCCTAGGCCAAGTCATTGGGTGTAAGATTTGGGATGTCATGTTGCAGTTGCACAAAACGTTGGTGCACAGTTCTGGTTGCCACATGACAGGAAGGGTGTGGTAGCTGTAAAGAGAATGCAGAAGAGATTCACCTGGATGTTGCCTGGAATGGAGGACTCTGGTTATAAGGAGAGAGTGGATGGGCTGGATCTATCCTCACTAGAACATAGGAGGCTGAGAGGTGAACTTATACAGGTTTATAAAATTGGGAAGCATAGGTAAAATAGACAGTCGTTTACTTGGGTAGGGGAGTCTACAACTAAGTTTAAGGTGAGAGGGAAGAAATTTAAAGGGAGTTTCAGATGAAAGTTTTTCCACGCGGATGGTGGTGGGTAAATGGAGTGACGGAAAGTTGTCGGAGAAAATGGTAGAGGTGGTCAAAATTCCAACATTTGAAAGGATATAAACCTAACATGGACAAATGGGATTAGCTTAGATAGGGGTCGTGTTTGGCATTGACAACTTGAATCCAGGGACATTTCTGTGCTGCACAACCCTGACTCCAGACTCGTAAAGCTATAAAGCACAGAAACAGGCCCTTCAGCCCACCGAGTCCATGCTGACCAAGTTGCTCCGCTCTCACCTTAAGCCTATGCCCTCTTCTTTTCGAATTCTCTACCCTGCGGTAAAGAGTGTGAGCGTTCACTTTGAGAGGTCCATGCCCCTCGTGATCTTGTCCACCTCAATAAGTTTACCCCTCAGCTTCCTATGCCCCAAAGAAAAAAAATCCCATCCTATCCACCCTCTCCCTGGAATTCAAGCCCGCAAGCCCAGGTAACATCCTGGTGACTCTATGACAATTAAATTTAACCAGCAGTGTGGCAGGTCACCTATTATCAACCCATATTACTAGACGTTGGTACGGCTGCGCTTGGAGCGTTGTGTTCAGTTTTGGTCACTCTGTTCTGGAAAGATTCCGGTAAACTGGAAGGAGTGCTGAAAAGATTGACTAGGATTTTACCAAGGAAATAGATAGGGTGAATGCACAGTCTTTTTCTGAAGGTAGGGAAATCAAGGACGATATGACATATGTTTAACTTGAGAGGGGAAATATTTAATAGGAACCTGAGGGGCAACCTTTTCACACAGAGGGTGGTAGGTATAGGGACCAAGTTGGCATAGGAGGTAGTTGTGGCAGGTACAATAACACAATTTGAGACATTTGGACAGGTACATGGATGGGAAGGGTTGAGGGATATGGGCCAAACGCGTGAAAATGGTACTAGCTTAGGTGGGGCAACTTGGTTGGCATGGGCGGGTTTGGTTCAAGAGGCTATTTCCTTGCTGTATGACCCAATGACCTTGGGCTTCAGAGATACAGCATGGAAACAGGCTCTTCGGCCCACCTGGTCTGCACCAAACAGCGATCACCCCATACACCAGCATTATCCTACACTAGGGACAATTTACACTTTACCAAAGCCAATTAACCTACACACCTGTATGTCTTTGGAGTGTGGGAGGAAACCCACGTAGTCACAGGGAGAACGTACAAACTCTACAGACAGCACGTGCAGTCTGAATTGATCCCGGGTCTCTGGCGCTGTAAGGCAGCAACTCTATCGCTGCGCCACTGTGTCGTTCTGTGACTTATATATTTTCCCCAGTTCATGCAGGTCACCAACCATATATCGTTCTCTAGTTTGTGTTAAAGAACCAAAGACTTTCCTAATGTTCTAAGTGCAAATCTGGCTTAGTTTCAACATTCCGATCTTCCAGGTACATAATTCCATCGCTTTAGCACACAGCAGTTGTACTGCTGTGTAACATATCCACATTGCACCTGCACAACATTTGCTAAATAATATGTCTTCAATAAAAATAGCTGTACTCAGTAACCTTTTATACATGGCTGCTCTGCTTCCTTTTACCTGCTGTCCATCAGTGCTAGGTTTCTTTGCTGCTTTTGTTGAATTGTCTGCAATTAACATGTCGCAATCATTATTCTGTACTTTCAGTGAAACTCATTTTCTCCCAAAAACCTTGTCTTGTCTGTTCACTTACTTAGATAGATGACCCCAGAAGCAGTTCATTGAAGTAAAACTTTTCCATAAAGCTAGCAGTTTGATGAAATAATTGCGGTTGGATTTTCAAAGCACTCTTCACAAATTTGTGATAAGCCAAACCTCCTGAAAGCACTTTACGAATGACCTTGGTAGTGATAATTGCTGAGTTCCTCTACCTCTCGCAGATTGGAATGTTATTGCCAGCTAGTGCACATTGAAGGTAACTGTCACAAAAGATCCGAGATCTTTGGTATTCTTCAGTTCTTTTCCACGACTGTGACAAAAATACAGTGAATTAATGCGGACCTGTTTATGGATGTGTGCATGTTCTATCAACACAGCAGTTATACGGCTGTAGAACATATCCAGATTGCAGGTAGACACAAAATGCTGGAGTAACACAGCGGGTCAGGCAGCATCTTGAGAGGGAAGGAATGGGTGACGTTTCGGGTCGAGACCCTTCATCACCCATTCCTTCTCTCCCGAGATGCCGCCTGACCCGCTGAGTTACTGCAGCATTTTGGGTCTACCTTCGATTTTAACCATCATCTGCAGTTTTATTCCTACACATATCCAGATTGCACCTTCAGAACCTTCAGATTCACAGTTATAGGAACTTTTAGTTATAGAGTCATACAGCACAGAAAGAGACCCTTCGGCCCAAATTGCCCATAATGACCAGGATGTCCCAGCTAAGGTACTCCCATTTGCTCGTGTTTGGCCCATATCCCTCTAAACATTTCCTATCCTTCTATTTGCCCAGACGTCTTTTAAATGTTGTTTTACCTGCCTCAACTATGTCCTCTGGCAGCACGTTCTATTTACCTACCATATATTAGTTTCATATTATTTTTGCAAAATGATGTCTTAAAAATTGATGAACTCAGTAACCTTTTTCACATTGATCTTAATTTGTGCTACCTGAATTTTCAGGTCATTTAGTCAATGTTATATTCATGAGCAATATTTTGTCAAGATGATTAAAAAACATAGTTTTTGAGTCTGAAGAAGGGCTCTGAATCAAAACGTCACCTATTCCTTTTCCCTAGAGATGCTGCCTGACCCACTGAATTACTCCAGCATTTTGTGTCTATCTTTGGTATAAACCAGCATCGATAGTTCCATCCTACACAAAGTGTTTCCGGTTTATCTGTGAGGTGTAAGCTAGAATAGATGAAAATCTTTATCTATAAAAGTTCCTAGAAATATAATTCTGATCTGTTTGAGTTTGTAATGTACGTTGAGGGACCACCATTGGCTAGGATGAGTTCCCTGCTTTAAAGACTCATCTGAAGGATAGCTCCCGTGTCAGTGAGAAGTCACCAGCTACTCACGGTGGAAATATCAACGACTGAAGGGCATAGCTTTGAGGTGAGAGGGGAAAGTTTACTGGAGATGTGCTGTGCAGGGAGTGGTGGAGGCCTGGAACACACTGCCGGGGTGGTGATGGTGGTGAGGGATACGACGATGGCGTTTAAAAGGCTTTTAGATTGGCGCATGGATATGCAGGGAACGTGCAGGCAGAGGAGATTAGTATAATTTGGCTTCACGTATGGCATGGATATTGTGGGCTGAAGGGCCTGTTCCTTTGCTGTATTATCTGAACAGCTTGTGATTGTTTGAAAACAACGCCATTCATCATTGTTCTACGCTGTACAATTACTTTACTTCCACTGCAGGCCGGGCACAGCTGTTTGCTGCCTTTTATAAAATGAAAATGTGATTGAAATGAAGTTGAAACCCAAGGAAACGGGAGCAATGTGAGTCACCAGGTCCATCAAACCTGCCCTGCCTTTCAATATGATCATGGCTGATCTACACTTCTCTTCTTAAACAAGCTTCTTTTGTTCAAGAATAGAGCAAAACAGAATCCTTCTTGACACTGCCTGGTTACAGATGGTCAGCCAGACGTTTCAAAGAGAGATTTTTGAGGCATTTTTGTGCTTTTCCACAGTTGAACCAGCTCATAAATTCTTGTGCACGTTTTTGGGAGCATCTTTGCAGAACATTACTTTGAAATTATCTTATTTCCGATTTAGGGTTAGATTACCAGCACATTCTGTTCATTGCTGAATGAACAGCTCTGAACCTTCTCTAAAAGGGTCCCGACTCAAAACGTCGGCATTTCATTTTCCTCCACAGATGTTGCCAAACCTGCTGAGTTCCTCCAGGTTTAGTTTTAGTGTAGGAAGGAACTGCAGATGTTGGTTTACACTGAAGATAGACGCAAAATGCTGGAGTAACTCAGTGGGATAGGCAGCATCTCTGGATAGAAGGAATGGGTGACGTTTCAGGTCGTGACATTCAGACTGAGAGTCAGGGGAGAGGGAGACAGAGATATGGAAGGGTAAGGTGTGAAAATGAGACATCAAAGGAGATGGGGTTCAGGGAAAATGTAGAATAGATCATTGTTTGCAAGGGGATGGTGATAGTGAAGTTTACAGAGAAGTTAGAGAAGTCAATATTCGTACTGCTGGAGTGTAAGCTGCCCAAGCAAAATATGAGGTGCTGTTCCTCCAATTTCCTCTGTCCACTGTCAGAATGAGGCCCAACGCAAATTCTCTAACTTCAAGTAACCCTTGCTTTCCCCTTCTCTATCACCTCCACATCCTAGTTCTCCAACCAGTCTGACTGTCTTCCCAATTCAATTTTATCTCTGTTTGGTTCATTGTCACCTTCCCCTAGCTAACATTGATCTATTTTCCTTGAGCTGTATCCTCTTTGATGTCTCATTTTCACACCTTACCTTTGCAAATCTCTGCGTCTCTCTCCCCTGACTCTCAGTCTGAAGAAGCGTCTTGACCAGAAACATCACCTTCCATCCTTAGTTTTAGTTTAGTTTAGTACAAAGATACAGTGCGGGAAAAAGGCCCTTCGGCCCACCATGTCTGTGCTGACCATGATCATCTGCACACTAGTTCCATCCTACACATTAGGAACAATTTACAGAAGTTAATTTTAACCCCTCTTTCAATTTCCATATTGACCTTTCTGCCCTTGGCCTCCTCCATTGCCAGAGTGAGGAGTGGAGTGGTTTTGAGCTGAAGGACGAGATTTCTTATTGGGAACAGATTTTGTCCATGTAAAGTGCAGGTCAATTTAAAGAATTTGTATTTCAGAATTTGGGTTGTCATGGTAAATTTGTGACTGGGAAACATTGCTACCAGCATCTAATATTACAGCAAATCTTCCACACAACGGGTGCAGTGAACAGAGTTACTTGACACCGCTGTTCCACGGCAGAAAGAATCTTTAGTGACAGACGGTCCTCTCCATCTGCCGTGACTTTGCAGAAACTTGGGGAATGAATGGAATCATTGATCCTGCCACATTCCAACCTGCAAACTTACCTTGGCTTTACCTCCCGAAACCTAACCCGCACCTCTCCACAACATACCACAGCTTTTAACCACTTAGAGTCACAGAGTCATATAGTGTGGAAACAGGCCCAACCTGCCCACGCCGACCAACATGCTCCATCTACACTAGTCACACCTGCCTGCATTTGGCCCATATCCCTCTAAACCTAACCTATTCATGCACCTGTCTAAATGTACCTACTCCGGCAGCTCATTCCATTAGTGGTAGTTGAAGCCGGCACTATTGCTCAACTTCTAAATTGTGGAATCAGACCCCCTACAGGCGATTCGGCCCACCATCTCTGGGCAGCAGTTTGTAGAAGCCTTCTCCATTGTCCTGTGAATATGTGGTTCTGTATCCATTTAAAAAAAAAATCACCACCCTTTATGATTATTCAAGGCCTATGGGCTGTGCAGGCTGAGCGAGTATTCAACTGTCCATCCCTTATTGCCTTGATTAGTTCGTTTTATGCATGGATGTTCTACTGCGCCTCTGTAGCTTCCTCTGGCAGCCTGTTCCAGATACGGGCTACCCTCTGAGTGAAAAGGTTGCCCCATGATGTACTTCTTAAATCTCTCCCCTCTCACCTTAAGCCTGTACCCCCTAGTTTTAGAATCCTCTACCATGGTGAAAACAAAAACTGTGAGCGTTCACTGTATCCGTGGCCCACATGATCTTGTACAACTCAATAAGGTCACCCCTCAGCCTCCTACGCTCCAAAGAATCATTTTGTTTAGTTTAGAGCAGCAGCGCAGAAACAGACCCTTCGGCCCACCGAGTCTGCGCCGACCAGCAATCCCCGCACAATAACACTATTCTACACACACTAGGGACAATTTACACCTATACCAAGTCAATCAACCTACAAACTTGTACGTCTTTGGAGTGTGGGAGGAAACCGAAGATGTCAGAGAAAACCCACGCGGTCACGGGGAGAACGTACAAACTCCGTACAGTTAGCGTTGTCAGGATGGAACCCAGATCTCCGCCGCTGCATTCGCTGTAAGGCAGTAACTCTACCGCTGCGCCACCGTGCCGCCCAATAAAATGTCCTAGCCTGTCCATCCTCTCCCTATAAACTGCGGCCCACAAGCCCAGGTAACATCCTAGTGAATTTCTTCTGCATCCTTTTCATTTTATTGAATCCTTCCTGTGGCTGGGCAACCAGAACTGCCCACAGTATCTGCAAGTCCTTCGCCATTGATGTGCTGAAATCCTAGCATTCCTTCCTCACCAGAGCCGTGGGAGTTCCTTCCCCAGAAGGACTGAAGCGGTGCAAGAAGGCAGCTCACCCCCACCTTCTCAAGGGCAGTCAGAGTTGGGCAATGAGTTCTGGCTTTGCCAGCAAAGCCCGGATCCCAAACATAAATAAATAAAGTTCTGACTTGAATGTTACCTCCACAGCTAAGCTCTGTGCTGTTTATGTACCATTCCAACATCGCCGGCTATTTATTTACACCGAGCTTAATGCCAGCTCGAGTAGGCAGTATTTACGCTTATTCAGCAACTGAGATGATATTAATATCGAGACTAAATATGAGAATGTTGGAAATCCAAGTATACCAATTAGCAGGAATAGGGGCACTATAGTGGAGTAGCAGGTAGAGCCGCTGCTGTGAGGCAACAAGTCTACCGCTGCACCACTGTACCACTCTGCCAATATGGGGGCTATCCCGAGTTTAAGGGACGATCGTTCAGTGGTCTGATGACTGCGGGGGAAGGAGATGATGGTCAATCTGGTGGTAGGTTCCTGGCTAGTACAGACACAGTGGGATGAATGGCCTCCTACTCTGAGGGGAGAAAGTCCACAGCTATGTGTTACCCATGAATGATTGGCTTGGATTGATTCCAATGGCGACGAATTTGGAAACATTTCCAGGAATCTCAATACTTCCCTGTTGTTTATTGTACTTTCAGTTAATATGTATTGCAGGGAGCTCTACCAAGCTGCAGTAGTTTGTTTCAAGTATCGTACAGTGGAATGTTCTTGGCGCTAGAGAGGGACATGGAAATGGAGAGTCTCCCTGGTTTCCTGATTCCGCCCATTTTTATTTTGGAGCTCAGACAGTTACGCTTTCCCCCATCCGTTCTTTTAATAAATCACAGATGTACGTTCTCAGCAAGTGGACCAAATCGTGAAAGTATTCTGCTGTGGTAGTTTTCCCTCTGGGGGGGAGTTGTGGAATGGTACAAAGGTAGTTGTAGGCACAGTAAATGGTTACACACCCGCTGCACCTCCTTGCAGAGACTTGCACTGTTGTACAGGTTTTTAAATCCAAACAGAGCAGCTAAGGAACTTAAATTTGAGTAACTAAGCACACCAGTGATACCCTGCTCCATCTCCCCACTACTTCTCAAACCTATCACTGTCTATAAATTGTCCCCAGCTGGTCTGCCAGACAGTTTAGTTTAGCTTATCTTAGTGTGGTTTAGCTTAGTTTGGTTTAGTTTATCGTCACGTGTGCCGAGGTACAGTGAAAAGCTTTTTGTTGCACGCTATCCAGTCAGCGGTAAGACTATACATGATTACAATCAAGCCGTCCACAGTGGACAGATACAGGATAAAGGGTATGTCATTTAGTGCAAAATAAAGTCTGATTAAAGTTTAGACATGCAGCGTGGAAATAGGCCCCTCGGCCCACTGAGTCCATGCCAACCAACGATCACCCATATGCTAGTTCTATCCTACTAGGGTCAATTTACAGAAGCTAAGTAACCTACAAACCTGCATGAAACTGGAGCATTCAGAGAAAACCCACACGGTCACAGGGAGAACGTACAAACTCCTTCCTATTGTGTGGGGTACTTTCAACACATAATATTGCATTTTCAATGTAGATTCATTCCCTCATCCTGCCTCAACAATAGTACACTAGTGACCACCTCTTGTACTAACATGGACTAGTTTTCTTTGTAATAATGTATTTCATTTGGCACAATCTTTTAGAATTTACGTATGTTACCTATAATTTGTTTCTCTGTGTCCTATGAGTGTATGTGCCTGTGATGCCGCTGCAAGTAGATTTTCATTCACCCTGTACATCATTGTACTTGTGCATCAGGTTAATTGGCTTTGGTAAAATTGTAAATTGTCCTTAGTGTGTAGGATAGTGCTAGTGTAAGGGGTGATCGCTGGTTGGCACGGACTCGGTGGGCCGAAGGGCCTGCTCCGTGCTGTATCTCTAAAGTCTGAATATGGTAGTAAGAAAAATGTCCCAGCCTATTCAACCTCACTCTGTAACTCGCGTCCACAAGCCCCGGTAACATCCTAGTGAATCTTAGTTAGAATTGGTTAATACACAAAACAATATAAGCGGGGCAAGAGGAACCAGTGATGCCATTTATTTTAAAATGGCACAGAGTGCTGGAGTAACTCAGCGGGTCAGGCAGCATCTCTGGAGAACCTGGATAGGTGACGTTTCACAGAGTGCTGGAGTAACTAGCGGGTCAGGCAGCATCTGTGGAGAACATGGATAGGTGACGTTTCACAGAGTGCTGGAGTAACTAGCGGGTCAGGCAGCATCTCTCGAGTACATGGATAGGTGACGTTTCACAGAGTGCTGGAATAACTCAGCGGGTCAGGCAGCGTCTCTGGGGAACATGGATAGGTGATGTTTCAAGTCAGAAACTTTCGGAAATAGACTGGGCTTGCTGGCTTGAATAATTAATGAATTTGTTTAGATTTATAAAACAGACTCAAACCATTCCGGACCGCTGGATTTGCCGGACCGAGGGTTTCGACCTGTTTAACCACAAATTCCTAGCTGTGGGTACAACAGCACAGCTTGGTTGCCATGTTTATGTAGGAGTCTGTGGGAAGCATGGATTTATCAGGCTGTGTCTGGAGTTGATGAGATTTAATTCTTTGGATGAATGCCACTACTAACTCAGGAGTTTGCTCGCACGCAGACAGTAAATACATTTTCTTTGGAATGCTCTTGATTGATATCAGAAATATGTCGTTTTGCCTCACGAAACTGACTCGAAACACTAGGTGTGCTTATTAGATTAACTTCCAAAACATACCGATTCGGCAAAGAGCCAGTTTGCGATCGGTTTGCATAGTTACAGGGTGGGTACTTATTTATAGGCTGACAGTTTTGATGTTTTGCATTAATGGAAAATATATTATGGTAAATAACTTAAATTTGCAGACGTTTGGGAGTTGTGAGCAAAGAAAGAGGCAATTTCACACGTCTCACCAAGCCTTTACCCTGGCTTCCAAAAGGGATTCCACTCTGCCTGTGGATGCCTGGGCTCCAGGCTCCAAAATTACCTCCTCAAACCCCCTGCCCTTCTCCTTCCCCACATTCCATAAAACCTATCCCCCTGGATTAAAGTTTGGAGCATTCTCTCCTAATATTTAACACATGTTCTTCTCTGAATTATGTTTTGGTTGCACTACAGGCTTTGGTTTTGCATTATTACGGTTACCCAGTATTACAGATTATTAGTTTATTGCATTATTGATTATTTTATATTTATTTGTGTGTTATCGCGTTAACGGACCTGTTTTAGTTTAGTTTTGTTTAGAAAAACAGCATGGAATCAGACCCTTTGGTCCACCGAGTCCGTGATAACTATTAATCACCCCATACACTCGCGCTATCCTACACACTAGGGACAATTTACAATTTATACCAAGCCAATTAACCTACACACCTGTACGTCTTTGGGATGTGGAAGGAAACCGGAGCACCCGGAGAAAAGGAAACCGGAGCACCCGGGTCACAGGGAGAATGTGCAAACTCCATACAGACAGAAGCTGAGGTCCGGATCGAAACAGAGCCTGGCGCTGTATGGAAGCAACTCTACCAGCTGTGCCACTGTGCTGCCCTAGTTTTATAACGTGAATGTTGATCTGTAAATTTGAGTGATTGTAACTGCAGTAGATTAAGATCACCAGGAAAGAAACATCACCATAACATTTAGGACAGGATTGATCTGCAGAGAGCAGCAATTGAAACCAAATCTATAACAGAGGCTTTTAACAGCGAAATTGATCAATATTTGAGACATAAAATTGTGATGGAAAAGAGCAGAGTTTGGGCACTAAGTGGTTGACTCTTTCAGAAAAGGGACAGGATAATAGGCAAAAGTGTTCCCCCAGCTTGTAAAATGTGTTCAGCCAGACAAGCATAAAAGTGAAGCCAGACAATGATTAAATCCATTAAGTACATCTTACATTTCAAGCATCAATATAAGAGAGCAGGAAACAAAGTGTTGGAGGAATTCATCGAGGACCGCTGAAGGGTCCCGATCTATCCATCCATTCCCTCCACAGATGCTGCCTGACCCGCTGAGTTCTTCCAGAACTTTATTTTCCTATTAGATCGATACCTACAATGGACGGCACATTGGTGCAGTGGTAGAATTGCTGCCTGACAGCGACCCAGGTTTGATCCTGATCCTATGGGAGTCCTTGTAGATACATATGAAGTTTGTATGTTCTCTCTGTGACCCCATGGCTTTTCCCTGGGTGCGGTTTCCTCCCACACTCTAAAGACGTATAGGTCTGTAGGTTAATTGGCTTTGGTAAAATAGTTAAATTGTCCGTAATGCTGGGATACTGCTAGTGTACGGGGTGATCACTGGTCGGTGCGGACTCAGTTTTCTCACTGTATCTCAAAAATCTAAATTCGGGATTGAACCCAAATCTGCAAAGCTGTGCCATCCTGGCAAACCCTCTCAGAGCATTACATGCGAGAAAAAGGTGCCAATGGTTATGGGGCGAAGGCAGGAGAATGGAGTTTAGAGATATAGTGCGGAAACAGGCCGCGCCGACCAGCGATTAACACTATCCTATACCGACTGGGGACAATTACCAAGCCAATTAACCTACAAACCTGCACATCTTTGGAGTGTGGGAGGAAACCGAAGATCTCTGAGAAAACCCACGCAGGTCACGGGGAGAACGTACAAACTCCGTACAGACAGTAGTCGGGATGGAACCCGGGTCTTCGGCGCTGCATTCGCTGTAAGGCAGCAACTCTACCGCTGCGCCACCCAGGAGTTGAGAGGGAAAGATAGACTGAATGGCAGATGGGCTGAATGGCTTTATTCTGCTCCTAGAACTTATGAACTTTTAGAGAGTTGCAACGTCAGAAGGTATTGGAAAGCATCTCCGTCAACCTGCCTCACTGATGCACAGTGTGTGTGAAAGGCAGTTAACATCTCCAGCATCAGTGACAGCGTGGTGGAGAGTATCACTGGCAGGGCAGCTCACACATCCCACACTCTTCATTGGAACCGTGAGGCGAAGATTGCAGGTTTCTCTGTGTGATCTTGACAGGCAATACTTAGCAGGCAAGCAGGATCTCACACCCTCTGGAGTTGCAGTCTGAAGATAAGAGTCAGCTCTTCAGAAAATGCGTCACCCCGAAAATAAATTATTTTTGCTTTTAATTCCAGAAAGATACAGAACAGGACATATCTTTAGAAAGTAGAAGAGGGCGGATTTATTTTGTCGTACGTTGGTGAATCTCTAGAATTCACTGCCATAGAACGAGGCGGAGGTCAACTCAGTGGATATTTTTAAAACGGAGATTGATGGATTTTTGATTAGTAAGTTCCTATGATACATGAACTTATATTCTGGTCATGCAGGGATGCAGTTGCTGGTTAGGATATTGAACTGAAGTCTCCTCTGCCTCTAAAGGGGATAGAGTGGTAGAGAGCCACTGCACAGAAACAGGCCATTCATCCCTCATGCTGAACCATTTAATGTGATCCTTTTTGTAAACTGGCATCTGTAGTTCCTTATTTCTATACTGATTCTATACTCCCCCCCCCCCCCCCCCCCACACACACACACTCTCATCAACAGCCCCACAGTCCACCCCTCTCCCACACACTGGGGGCAATTTACAGCGGCCCATTAACCGAACAACTCTGCATGTCTTTGGGATGGGGGAGGAAACCGGAGCATCCGGGGGGGCGGGGGGGGGGGACCCACGTGTCCCAGGGAGAACGTGAAAACTACACAGACCAGCCCATCGTGATCAAACCTGTGTCTCTGGAACTGTGAGGTAGTAGCTCTACCCGCTGCGTCGTAGTATTGGCCATGATGTAAATAATTCCCTGGTGCGACAGGTGGCCTCGCCAGTATTGATCTGTCGATTATCGATAAAATAACTTCATTTCTGTTTGTGGAAGCTTGGAATGTGTGTAAAATGCTTTAGTACATCCTGTGAACAGAAAAAGCTTGGTAGGGATCCAAGTTCCTCACTGATGTGATGTCTGGATCGCAGCTTGAAGCTACGCTTGAGCTAAACATGTTATCTCATTCAAGAAATAAATGTTCCATTTTTCTGTCAGCCGGACAATAAAAAATAAATGCAGCAATGTCTAGACAGAGCCAGGAGCTTCAGGGAATCAGGCAGTTACTGAGGACTGCCCTACGCTCAGTGTGCTGGGTGGTTCAAGGGTAGGGTTGCCAACTTCCTCACTCCCAAATACGGGACAAGGTGACGTCACCGCCCCGCGTGACCTCACCCAGCCAGCGGCCACGTGCTCCCGCTCCACCAATGGCGGCTGCTTGGCCCGGGAGGCGGGCTGCTACGCAACCTCCGTTTACACTGTCCCGGCCCAAAGCGGCCCGCTGTCCCGTACGGGACAAACCAATTTAGCACAAATTGGCTAAGACGGGACAGTTGGCAACCCTAACCTGACACCTCCTCCAGCTCTCCCCCCCCCCCCTCCCTCCCTCCCTCTCTGTCCCTCTCCCCTCTTCCTCCCTCTCCCCCTCCCTCCCTCTCCCCCTCCCTCCCCCCATCCCTCCCTCTCCCCCCCTCCCTCTCTCCCCCTCCCTCTCCTCCCTCCCTCTCCCCCCTCTCCCTCCCTCCCTCTCCCTCCCTCCCTCTTCCTCCCTCCCTCCCTCTCCCTCCCTCCCTCCCCTCCTCCCTCTCCCCCCCTCCTCCCTCTCCCCCCGCTCCCTCCCTCTCTCCCCCTCCCTCCCTCTCCCCTTCCCCCTCCCTCTCCCCGACAGGCTCTCTCGCTTTTACAGTGCATCACGCAGTGAGAAAGTCTGGCACAAAACGTATACAGAGCACTTTCCCAATTGAGCTGCTCACGTTTGAATTAGCTGGAGTGAGAGGTTATCACGCATTCAAGCACGCAACAAAAAAGCCTTTCAATGTTTCTTCATAAGACAAAGGAGCAGAATTGGGCCACAGAGCCCACACCGCCATTCGATCATGGCTGATCAATCTCTCCTTCTCAACCCCATCCTTCTGCCCATAACCCCTGACACCCGCACTAATCAAGATACTTGATTAGTACACGTGACAATAATAAACTAAATTAAAATAAACTAGGCACCACTGATGGACAATTAGCTAACAAACTTGCAGAGGGGATTAATTTAGTTTTGTTTAGAGATGCAACATGCAAACAGGTCTTTCAGCCGAATGAGTCCGTGCTGACCAGCGATCCCCGATTCAAGGCCTGTGGGCTGAGCTAATATTCAATGGCCCATCCATTATTGCCCTTGATTAGTTAGTTTTATGCATTGATATTCTACTGTTCCTCTGTAGCTTCCTCTGGCAGCTCGTACTAGATATGGACTACCTTCTGAGTGAAAATGTTGCCTCTTGAGGTCCCTCTTAAATCTCTCACCTTAAGCCTGTGCCCTCTAGTTTTAGAATCCTCTCCCCTGGCTCAAAAAGATGAGCGTTCACTGTATCCATGCCCCACATGATCTTGTACAGCTCAATAAGGTCACCCCTCAGCCTCCTCTGCTCCAAAGAATAATTTAGTTTAGTTTAGAGATGCAAAGCAGAAATGGGCCCTTCGGCCCACCGAGTCTGCGCCGACCAGCGATCCCCGCACACTAACACTATCCTACATACCAGGGATAATTTACAATTTTTACCGAAGCCAATTAACCTACAAACCAGTACGTTTTTGGAATGTGGGAAGAAACCGGAGCATCTGGGGAAACCCATGCGGTCAGGCGAAGAACATACAAACTCCGTACAGACAGCACCCACAGGGAGGATCAAACCCGGGTGCTTGGTACTGAGAGGCAGCAACTCTACCCCTGCGCCACTGTATCGCAGTTTAGGAGAGGGAAACTGTCTCCTGACTCTCAGTCTGAAGGAGGGTCTCAACCTGAAACATCACCTATTCCTTACCTCCAGACATGCTGTCTGACCCACTGAGTTACTCCAGCATTTTGACAATAGACAATAGGTGCAGGAGTAGGCCATGTGGCCCTTCGAGCCAGCACCGCCATTCAATGTGATCATGGCTGATCATTCTCAATCAGTACCCCGATCTTGCCTTCTCCCCATACCCCCTGACTCCGCTATCCTTAAGAGCTCTATCTAGCTCTCTTTTGAATGCATTCAGAGAATTGGCCTCCACTGCCTTCTGAGGCAGAGAATTCCACAGATTCACAACTCTGACTGAAAAAGTTTTTCCTCATCTCCGATCTAAATGGCCTACCCCTTATTCTTAAACTGTGGCCCCTGGTTCTGGACTCCTCCAACATTGGGAACATGTTTCCTGCCTCTAACGTGTCCAACCCCTTAATAATCTTATACGTTTCGATAAGATCCCCTCTCATCCTTCCAAATTCCAGTGTATACAAGCCTAGTCGCTCCAGTCTTTCAACATATGACAGTCCCGCCATTCCGGGAATTAACCTAGTAAACCTACGCTGCACGCCCTCAGTAGCAAGAATATCCTTCCTCAAATTTGGAGACCAAAACTGCACACAGTACTCCAGGTGCGGTCTCACTAGGGCCCTGTACAACTGCAGAAGGACCTCTTTGCTCCTATACTCAACTCCTGTTGTTATGAAGGCTAACATTCCATTGGCTTTCTTTGGTGTGAACCAGCATCTGCCGTTCCCACACATTCAGGTTCATGGTGTTGAGGGTTGTAACTGTACAGGAGCTCCTCCTGGTGGCCATCGTCAGTTTAACAGCCCTCATCCAGACTACAGGGAAGTTTCCAAAATAGCAGGGGGACCAACTTAAACGTGCACGAACCAAATGTCAAAAATGTAGTCTCGTATGCAGCTGCTACAGTGAAGTGTGTATAGAACAGGCCAGGAATGATTCTCCAGGCAAGTGCCAGTGCAGTCTTGGACATCCATCTCCATTACTTTGAGTTATTGTGAGACCCAAGAACAGATCTTGGAATTCTGTGAGACCCAAGAACAGATCTAATTTGAGGAAGGACATCCTTGCTATTGAGGCAGTGCAGCGTAGGTTCACCAGGTTAATCCCCAGGATGGCGGGACTGTCATATGAGGAAAGACTGGAAATATTGGGCTTGTATTCACTGGAGTTTAGAAGGATGAGAGGGGATCTTATAGAGACGTATAAAATTATAAAAGGACTGGGCAAGCTAGATGCAGGAAAAATGTTCGCAATGTTGGGGGAGTCCAGAACCAGGGGCCACAGTCCAAGAATAAAGGGGAGACCATTTAAAACTGAGATGAGAAGAATCTTTATCACCCAGAGAGTTGTGAATTTGTGGAATTCTGTGCCACAGAGGGCAGTGGAGGCCAATGCACTGGATGAATTTAAAAGAGAGTTCGATAGAGCTCTAGGGGCTAGTGGAATCAAGGGATATGGGGAGAAGGCAGGCACGGGTTACTGATTGTGGATGATCAGCCATGATCACAATGAATGGCGGTGCTGGCTTGAAGGGCCAAATGGCCTCCTCCTGCACCTATTTTCTATGTTTCTATGTTTAGATCCGGGAATATCACTTGTGACGTCCCAACAATCAGAGAACCAACCCTTGTCCAACCCGGTCTCAAGCGGCATTTTGATCAGCTGGGCAAGTGGGCCGAGGAATGACAAATGGTGTTTAATTCAGATAAGTGTGGGGTTTTGCATTTTGGGAAATCAAACTGGGGCAGGAACTTCACAGTGAATGGTAGGGCTCTGAGAAGTGTTGTAGAGCACAGGGGTCTAGGAGTACAGGTACGTCGTTTCCTGAAAGTGGCGTTGCAGGTGGATAGGTTGGTGAAGGCTTTTGGCATGCTGGCCTTCAGCAGTCAGGGCACTGAGTATAGAAGTTAGGACATTACATTACACAAAATGCTGGAGTAACTCAGCGGGACAGGCAGTATCTCCGAAGAGAAGGAATGGGTGACGATGCGGGTCGAGACCCTTATTCAGACTGATGTCAGGGGAGAGGGAGATACATAGATAAGGAAGTGTTAGGTGTGAAAACAGGACACAGGGGATGAAGGTTATACATTTTCCTTGTTCTATTATACACACCAGGAACAATTTACAACTTTACCAAGACCAATTGACCTGCAAACCTGCACGTCTTTAGAGTGTGGGAGGAAACCAAAGCACTGGGTGAAAACTCACGCAGTCTTGGGGAGAAGGTACCTGAAGTAAGGATGGAACCCGGGTGTCTGGCACTGTAAGGTAGCAAGCAGCTCTACCCGCTGTGCCACCGTATTGACCCCATGAGTTGCCCCACTTCATT
Source organism: Rhinoraja longicauda (assembly GCF_053455715.1). Taxonomy (NCBI): domain Eukaryota; kingdom Metazoa; phylum Chordata; class Chondrichthyes; order Rajiformes; family Arhynchobatidae; genus Rhinoraja; species Rhinoraja longicauda. Next base: position 1,131,173 of record NC_135963.1, read on the forward strand.
GGTTGCTTACATTCACTTTGTCAACCCACTCCCAAATTGCCAATTTGTTGCTACGGTACATTGCTTCATTAAATTGGAGACACAAGGAACTGCAAATGCTGGAATCTTGAGCAAGACACAAGTACTGGAGGAACTCAGCAGGTCAGGTAGCATCTGCAGAGGGGAATGGAGAAACAATGTTTTGGAATCACAGGGAACTGCAGATGCTAGTTTACAAAAACAGGACATAAAGTGCTGGAGTAACTCAGCGTGTCAGGCAGCATTTTCGGTGTAAACCAGCATCTGCAGTTCCTTCCTCAGCATCTCTGGAGAACATGGATAGGTGACGTTTTGGTTCAGTACCCTACTTTAAAATGTTTCAGGTCTGAAGAGGGTTCCAAACCAAAAGGTTGTCTGCCCTTCCACCTCCACAGATGCCGCCTGACATGCTGAGTTCCTCCAGCACTTTGAGTTTTGCTCATTGCTTCATACATTTTGTTGTGTAACTTTTTCGGGCAGAGAACAAGTTCAGATCCAGTCGAAGTGCTACACACTGTCGCCTAGTGCCTAAAAGCTGAAACTGCAGCTCAAACAATAAAAATGGATTTGGACACAAGAAACTGCAAATGCTGGGATCTTGAGCAAATGGGAAAGCGCTGGATGGGGAGGAAGGCAGCTATCTGTCAAGGCGTGGGTAGGTGGCTAGTGAAAAGCCTTTCACCATAATGGGGACATATAAAACCAGAGGATATAAGCGTAGGAAGGAACTGTAGATGCTGTTTTACACCGAAGAGGGTGTATATAGGTTTAGTTTAGTTTTATATTGTCACGTTTACCGAGGTACAGTGAAAAGCTTTTTTGTTGCGTGCTATCCAGTCAGTGGAAAGACTATACATGATTACAATCGAGCTGTCCACTGTGTACAGATACAGGATAAAAGGAATAACGTTTAGTGCAAGATAAAGTCCAGTAACGTCTGCTTAAAGTTGGTCCAAGGGGCTCCAATGAGATAGTTGGGAGGTCAGCACCGCTCTCTAGTTGGTGAGAGGACGGTTCAGTTGCCTGATAACAGCCGGGAAGAAACTGTCCCTGAATCTGGAGGTGTGCGTTTTCACACTTATGCACCTCTTGCCCGATGGGAGAGAGGAGAAGAGGGAGTGACCGGGGTGAGACTGGTCCTTGATGATGCTGCTGGCCTTGCCGAGGCAGCGTGAGGTGTAGATGGAGTCAATGGGGGAGGCTGGTCTGTGTGATGGACTGGGCTGCGTCCACAACTCAGCAATGTTTTGTGATCTTGGGTAGAGCAGTTGACACTCCAAGCTGGCGTCAATGTTATTTTACCAGGAAGAATTGTTGGTGATAGTTCCACCAACATTCAGTGATGTTGGTTGAGGATTGGAGCAGAGTTTCCTGAGACACCAGCTGGCTTTTCCTTCCCACTGATGGTGCCTGACCTTTTGCGATCTTCCAGCCTTTTGTGGTTTAATTCCTGGAACAAACTTTCCATAACTATTCCGAGGCTACGTGTCATTTCCAGTTCTTGTTTGCACCCACTGGTTTTGAGTTGGAGCGGCTCCATGTGGAGGCATTTCATGGATCTGCTGATGCGACAGATTGCACTCACGGGATCTGGAGCAAAGCACAAAACACTGGAGAAACCCAGCGGGTCAGGCAGCATCTGTGGAGGGAATGGACAGACGATGTTTCGGATCGGGATCCTTCTTCAGACTGACAGGGTAGAGAGGAGAAAGCTGGAAAATATGTTTTTCTAAACATTATTCCCTTATCATGTACATATAGATTAATTGTAATCATTTATTCACAAAATGCTGGAGTAACTCAGCAGGTCAGGCAGCATCTCGGGAGAGAAGGAATGGGTTCCTTGCGTGCTATCCAGTCAGTGGAAATCATTTATTGTCTTTCTGCTGACTGGATAGCACGCAACAAAAAGCTTTTCAGTTTACCTCGGTACACGTGACAATAAACTAAAATGAAACAAACTGAAAGCTGGAAAAGAGATGTGGGGTGGAGCAAAAGCTGGCAAGTGATAGGTGGACACAGGTGAGCGGGATGATACCAGGAACTATAGATGCTGGTTTACAACAAAGGACACAGAGTGCTGGAGTAACTCAGCGGGTCAGGCAGCATCTGTGGAGAACATGGATAGGTGACGTTTCACAGAGTGCTGGAATAACTCAGCGGGTCAGGCAGCATCTGTGGAGAACATGGATAAGTGATGTTTCACAGAGTGTTGGAGTTACTCAGCGGGTCAGGCAGCATCTGTGGAGAACATGGATAGGTGACGTTTCACAGAGTGCTGGAGTTACTCAGCGGGTCAGGCAGCATCTGTGGAGAACATGGATAGGTGACGTTTCACAGAGTGCTGGAGTTACTCAGCGGGTCAGGCAGCATCTCTGGAGAACATGGATAGGTGACGTTTCACAGAGTGCTGGAATAACTCAGCGGGTCAGGCAGCATCTGTGGAGAACATGGATAGGTGACGTTTCACAGAGTGCTGGAGTAACTCAGTGGGTCAGGCAGCATCTGTGGGGAATGTGGATAGGTGATGTTTCACAGAGTGCTGGAGTAACTCAGTGGGTCAGGCAGCATCTGTGGGGAATGTGGATAGGTGACGTTTCACAGAGTGCTGGAGTAACTCAGTGGGTCAGGCAGCATCTGTGGGGAATGTGGATAGGTGACGTTTCACAGAGTGCTGGAATAACTCAGCGGGTCAGGCAGCATCTGTGGGGAATGTGGATAGGTGACGTTTCACAGAGTGCTGGAGTAACTCAGTGGGTCAGGCAGCATCTGTGGGGAATGTGGATAGGTGACGTTTCACAGAGTGCTGGAATAACTCAGCGGGTCAGGCAGCATCTGTGGGGAATGTGGATAGGTGACGTTCGGGTTGGGTTCCTTCAGATGGGTGGAGTAAGTGACAAAAGCTGGAGGTGAGAAGAAGACAAAAGAGTGTCGGAAAGGAGGAGTGCGATGTAAAGCCGGAGAGAGGGATGTGGGTAGAAGTGGAAAGTGGGGGAAATAAATGGGAAATGAGGGACTGGGGGGATGGGGAGGAGGGGAAAGGAGTTGGGTGGCTGGGGGGAAGGGTTATGGTGGCATATCAATGACGGGGTGGGAAGAAAAGGGGGTGGGGGAGATGTTTACTTGAAACTGGAGAATTCAGAGTTCATGAATCTGCTCTAGTGTAGGACATACAGAAGTGACCTGACATCTAAACAAGTGCGGAAGCAGGAGTAGGCCATTCAGCCCACACGCCGCTCCTTCACCCAACATCACCTCCTGCATCAACCTTACTTCCTCCAATTCCCTCTCATCTTTCTCTCCTGAATTAACCACCGCAGGTCTGGCTGACCATTGCCCAGGGCATTGGTCCCAATAGCTTCCCACGCACAGACTAAACTATTCCTTGAAGCCAGTGTAATTGTGTTGTTTCCTCCATCTGTTGCCACAGCAAGAACAACACTCGCAGACAGGATTAGTTCAGACGCAGTTTGTGTGGCACGGTGGCGCAGTGGTAGAGTTGCTGCTTTACAGCGCCAGAGACCCAGATTCGATCCTGACTATGGGTGCTGTCTGTACAGAGTTTGTATGTTCTCCCTGTGACTGTGGGTTTTCTCCGGGTGCTCCAGCTTCCTCCCACATTTTAAGGACATGCAGGTTTGTAGGTTAATTGGCTTCTGTAAATTGACCCTAGTGTGTAGGGTAATCTCTGATCGACGCGGACCTGGTGGGCCGAAGGGCCTGTTTCTATGCTGTATCTCTAAAGTCTAAAATTATAGGTATTTTACACTCGAAGTTTGCCTAATCAATTGACCAGAAACTTGAAGGGTGACCCAACAATAGTAAAGTTTGTGCACAGTTTGGACATAATTCCTCAACAGCATTCAAATGGGAAACACTGTTGTGTGATTTTCACCGGTCACTGGATATTTGACAGAAGCAGCTGATGTTGATGGAGTATCAGATATTTACACTAGTGGGAGAGTCTAGGACCAGAGGGCACAGTCTCAGAATAAAAGGACGTACCTTTAGAAAGGAGATGAGGAGACATTTATTTAGTTAGTGAGTGGTGGTGAATCTGTGGAATTCTTTGCCACAGAAGGCTGTGGAGTCCGTCATTGAGTATTTTAAAGGCGGAGATTGAGTTTCTTGATTAGTACGGGTGTCAGGGACTATGGGGAGAAGGCAGGAGAATGGGGTTAGGAGGAGTGATAGATCAGCCATGATTGAATGGCAGAGTGGACTTGATGGGCCGAATGGCCTAATTCTGATCCTTAAACGTATGCTCTTTTGATGAAGCTGATCATTTCAGCAGTGGATTCCTGTTCAGATTGCAGTGGAAACGCCTTTATTCCAGCCATAGAGTCACGCTGCACAGGACAGGTCCATCAGTCCAGTGGTGCAGTGGTAGAGTTGTTGCCGTACAGCGCTTGCAGTGCTGGAGACCAGGGTTCCATCCCGACTACGGGTGCTGTCTGTACGGAGTTTGTACATTCTCCCCTTGACCGCGGGGGTATTCTCCTAAATCTTCAATTTTCTCCCACACTCCAAAGACATGCAGGTTTGTGGGTTAATTGGCTCGGTATAAGTGTAGATTGTCCCTAGTTTGTGAAGGATAGTGTTAATGTGCGGGGATCACTGGTTGGTGCAGACTCAGTGGGCTGAAGGACCTGTTTCTGCGCTAATTCTCTACACTAAACTAAATCAGACCATGTCTGCAAGACATTGCAGAGGAAAAAAATGACACCGAGTCCTGGAGTAACTCAATGGATCAGGCAGCATCCCTGGAGAACATGGATAGGTGACACTTTGGGTAGAGACCATTATTCAGACTGGGTCTATCCATGTTTTCCGTGTCCATTATCCATGTTCTCCAGACACTGCCTGACACACTGAGTTACTCCAGCATCAGTAGTTCCTTGTTCCTAGACATGGCAGAGAGTTATGGATGTAGCCCAGTCCATAATCAAAGACTTGTCCCAATCTTTCTCCCTGCTCCCATCAGGCAAAAAGTACAGAAGCTTGAAAGCACGCACCATCAGGCTCAGGAACAGCTTCTTCCCCTCTGTTATCAGGCTTCTGAACGGTCCTTCCATAAGCTAGGGTACTGTCCGATTCACCTCTAGCCCACTGAGGACATTGGACTTTGTCTGTGGAACTGATGCGCTACAATGCTGAGAACTATATTCTGCACTGTATCTTCCCCTTTGCTTTATCTGTTGTTCTTGACTATGGCTTATATAAATATCGGATCTGATTGATAACATGCAAAAAAAACAAGCCTTTGCACTGTACCTTGGTGCACGTGACATAATAAACCTGAATCCTGTTACATAAGTTCATACGTTATAGGAGCAGTATTTGGCCATCCGGCCCATCATGTCTACTCCGCCATTCTATCATAGCTGATCTAGCTCTCCCTCTCAACCCCTTTTTCATGCCTTCCCCCCATAACCCCTAACACCCGTAATAATCAAGAATCTGTCAATCGTTGCCTTAACAATATCCATTGCCTTGGCCTCCACAGCTGTCTGTGGCAATGAATTCCACATTATTCCAATTTTAACCCAGGGTGTAGAAGTGCTTCCCTCTTTTTGCTCTCTCTCTCTCTCCCTCTCTCTCTCTCTCCCTCTCTCCCTCTCTCCCTCTCTTCTTCTCTCATTCTCTCTCTCTCCCACACATTATTACAATCCATGTTTCCCTCCTTCTCACACTCAGATTCACCTCTTTCCTTAAATCCAAAAATAAATTTTATTTGTAACTCGACCAAGTGGACCCGTTGGGCCCATACCTCTCCTGCATTGGTGCAGCACCCTCTCCTCCCCACCCCTCCTCCTTCCCCTCTCCCTCCACCCCTCCCCCCTCTCCCACTCCCCCTTCCCCTCCCCCCTTCTCCTCCCCCCACTCCATCCTCCTCAACCCCCCTTATCCTCCCTCCCCCCTCCCTCCAACTCCCTTCCCCCCTCTCTCCCTAGGAGATAGATTTAAACTTTAAAATGTGAATAAAAATATAACACCGATTTCAATGAAACTTCTTCCATTATCACCAAAGGGTGAATAAGGTGGGCCTAAAATTGTCACGCTATCGTGTACAGTTTTGGCTGTAGTTCAGAAACAAACAAACAAACAAACAAACGAGAGTTTTAGTATATAGATAAAAAGTATATACAAAACAAAAACCATGCAAAACTATGAATAAATTCATAATGTGTCTCTACATTTAGTTTTAGCTAGTGAAATACCCAGTATTGTTCAAACCTCCTTTGCACATAACACCATTGCCACTCTTGTGGTCCCTAGGGGGATATATCTTCCCTTGTTTGAAGGGCGTCCCCACTGGACTCTGTCCCTCAATGTCCAGCAGCGGAAGGACCCTAGACTGTGGTCCTCCCCCACACAGCCTTTGTGTGCATTCCTTCCACTCACCTGTTAGTGGAGAAGATGTTTATGTCTCCTGTGGAAAATGAATGTGTTAGAATGGTTTCTGATTCACGTGACTCTGAGGAATAGTAGTTGCCGGTGAACGTGGTGAGTTGCCACGATATCAGTGTGTCTGCTGGTGACCCTGTCCAAGACTAACAAGAGTTTTCCATCTTCCGTACAGTCTTGCATACTTGCCATTTAATGATACAATAACCTTTTTAGAAGTGTTTGGAGGATTAGTTCCTGTCTGTTGCTCGAGCTGGTGATCTCACTTCTCATTATGTAAACTTTTCCCTAGCAGAAGGCACTAGATGAATTAATGATGAAATAATCCATCCGCTCCTGATGAAAACAAAAGAATATAAACACCCTGTCTCAGCGAGATATCAGGCAGCAGGCGTTGAAACTTTAAACAACAGGATGTTCTGCTAGCATTTTCTCAACCTCTTACGGAACAATCCTCAACGAAGGAATGTGTTGACTCTTTTGATTGTGTTTTCCTTGTGCTTCTGAAGGGAACAAATGGGTACTGTGTGTGTGTGTAAGCATGTGAGTGTGTGCGTGAGTGTGTGCGAGCGTGTGAGCATGTGTGCGTGTGAGCATGTGTGTGCGTGTGCTTGTGAGCGAGTAAGCATGTGTGTGAACGTATGTGCGTGTGTGACCGCGTGTGTGTGTGTGTGTATGTGTGTGTGTCACTACAGTATGTCAAAATGCACTGAGGGAAGAAATCTGGTTTGCAGCACGATTCAAGAGGGTTTAATTGTCGCATGTTACCAGCGATGCAACCATGAAATTCATACTTGCCGCATCAATAATCAATAATACAATAAATTAATCATCAGTAACTAGGCAATAATAGTGCAAAACTGAAGTACAGGTCCACCATTGATTTTCCGGCACCTCCTTTAAATCCGGATAAACCCCCACCCTCTCGGAGGTACCCCCAAAAATGTGCTCACCTAGGCCGGGTGAGATGGTCCCAGGTTGTGACCTCTGTCGGTATGGCAAAACAGATAATCCAGAAAGGTTCTGGAACCCAGGTACGCCAGAAAATCAGTGGTGGACTTGTACATATAACAGGTGGACACAAAATGCTGGAGTAACTCAGTGGGTCAGGTAACATCTCGGGAGAGAAGGAATGGGTGACGTTTCGGGTCGAGACCCTTCTTCAGACTGCATTAGGGTTAAGGTTGGGGTTAGGGCTGAAGGGTCTCGACCGAAACGTCACCCATTTCTTCAGAGATGCTGCCTGCCCTGCTGAGTTACTCCAACATTTTGTGTCTACCTTTGATTTTAAGCAGCATCTGCAGTTTTTTCCCCTGTACATATAACAGTACAGGTTTGATCCTGACTACAGGTGCTGTCTCTGTGCAGTTTACACATTCTCCCTGCTGTGATCGTGTGGGTTTCCTCCGGGTACTTCAGTTTCCTCTCAAAGACCTGCTGTTTTGTGGGTTAATTGGCATCTGTAAATGATCTTAGTGTGTAGGACAGAACTAGTGCATGGGGTGATCACTGGTCAGCGCGGACTCGGTGGGCTGAAGGGCCTCTTCCCATGCTGTATCAAGTAAACTAAAATCAAGTTTGTTAGAGTATTCGGTGAGATGCTGGATTTCTCTCAGAGAGGAGAGAGGCGGCCGAGCCTTCTTAATGATTGCATGAATGTGTTGGCTCCAGGACAGCGTAGTTTAGTTTATTGTCACGTGTAAGTGAAAAGCCTTTTCATTGTCGCAGGAGAAGTTAGGGCATTGGAAACTGCCAACTCTCCTATCTGCTGACCTACCAATGAAACCTGCGAGGACAATTAGCCAGCGAATACTTGGTGGGCCGAATGGCCTCCTTCTTAAGCCATAAGGAAGTCATTCATCGTCTGGAGTCAATGCCGACTCACTGAGCAAACCTGTTCTCCACCTTGTGCCATGTGACATGTTCCTCCCATATCTCCGTCAACTCCCGCAGGATTCCACCCCTTGTCCACACACGAGGGGCAATTACAACAGCCAATTAACCCACAAACCTGCATGTCCATTGGAGCGTGAGAGGAAACCTGAGCACCAGCGAGAAACCCACACGCTCACGGGGAGAACGTACAAACTCCACACAGACAGTGCCGAGTAGGGTTGCCAACTTCCTCACTCCCAAATATGGGAAAAGGTGGCGTCACCACCCCGCGCCCCACCAATGGCGGCCACCCGAGCCGGGCGGGAACACGTGGCCGCTGGCTGGGTGAGGTCACGTGGGGCGCGGGGCGGTGATGTCACCCTTTGTCCCTTATTTGGGAGTGAGGAAGTTGGCAACCCTACTAATACGGGACAAGGGCGGTCCCATACGGGATAAACGAATTTAGCCCAAAGTACGGGATGTCCCGGCTAATATGGGACAGTTGGCGACCCTAGTGCCGAGGGTCAGGATGGTTCCCTGGTCTACGGAGCTGTGTGGCAGCAGCTCTACCCGGTGCGCCATTGGTCTGGCTCGTAGGATCATGACCTGGAGGAAAATCAAAGCTTTGGAGGAATTTTAAACTGTTTATAAAGGTGGAATATAAAGCTCGTTTCAGCAATCATGACCACAGAACTATGGGACTATTGATGAAAGCAAACCGGAAGGAAATCGCGCCTTTCTTCAATCTGGTTGGTATTTTGTTTTTCAGCTGTGTGGTTTGTTTGCATCTGCCCTCTGCTGTGAACCTGCAAAAGCCCAAGTGAACAGCAAATAATGCCAGCCTTGCCTGCGATTCCCACATCCCAGAGTTGGTAGCAGTCTTAGTTTAGTTTAGTATAAAGATATAGCATGAAAAGAGGCCCTGCGGCCTTCAGCCCACCTAGTCCATGCCAACCAGTGATTAACCAATACACTAGTATAAGAAAATAACTGCAGATGCTGGTTCAAATCAAAGGTATTTATTCACAAAATGCTGGAGTAACTCAGCAGGTCAGGCAGCATCTCGGGAGAGAAGGAATGGGTGACGTTTTGGGTCGAGACCCTTCTTCAGACTGATGTCGGGGGCGGGACAAAGGAAAGATATAGGTGGAAACAGGAAGATAGAGGGAGATCTGGGAAGGGGAGGGGAGGAGAGGGACAGAGGAACTATCTAAAGTTGGAGAAGTCAATGTTCATACCATTGGGCTGCAAGCTGCCCAAGCGAAATATGAGGTGCTGTTCCTCCAATTTCCGGTGGGCCTCACTATGGCACTGGAGGAGGCCCGTGACAGAAAGGTCAGACTGGGAATGGGAGGGGGTGTTGAAGTGCTTGGCCACTGGGAGATCAGATTGGTTAACGCGGACCGAGCGCAGGTGTTGAGCGAAGCAATCGCCGAGCCTGCGTTTGGTTTCGCCGATGTAAATAAGTTGACATCTGGAGCAGCGGATGCAATAGATGAGGTTGGAGGAGGTGCAGGTGAACCTCTGTCTCACCTGGAAAGACTGTTTGGGTCCTTGGATGGAATTGAGGGGGGAGGTAAAGGGACAGGTGTTGCATCTCCTGCGGTTGCAGGGGAAAGTGCCCGGGGATGGGGTGGTTTGGGTAGGAAGGGACGAGTGGACCAGGGAGTTACGGAGGGAACTGTCTGCGGAACGCAGAAAGGGGAGGGGATGGGAAGATATGGCCAGTGGTGGGGTCCCGTTGTAGGTGACGGAAGTGTTGGCGGATGATATGTTGGATCCACTGGCTGGTGGGGTGGAAGGTGAGAACGAGGGGGATTCTGTCCTTATTACGAGTGGGGGGAGGGGGAGCAAGAGCGGAGCTGCGGGATGTAGAAGAGACCCTAGTGAGAGCCTCATCTATAATAGAAGAGAGGAAGCCCCGTTTCCTGAAGAATGAGGACATCTCTGAACGGGAGCAGAATAAGACCCACGGCTGATTTATCTCTCCCTCTCAACCCCATCTCCTGCCTTCTCCTCATAACCCCTGACACCCGTACTAATCAAGAATCTTATCAATCTCTGCCTTAAAAATATCCATTGACGTGGCCTCCACTGCCATCTGTGGCAATGAATTCCAAAGATTCACCATCCTCTGGCTAAAGAAATTCCTTCTCCTTTCTAAAGATAAGTTATTTTATTCTGAGGCTGTGCCCTCAGGTCCTAGACTCTCCCACTTGTGGAAACATCCTCTCCACACCCAGCTTATCCAAGCCTTTCACTATTTGTTATGTTAACCCAATCAGTCCTCGTAAACCTCCTCTCCAACGCCAGCACATCCTTCCTCAGATATTCAGACAGGAAGAAGGGTCTCGACCCAAAAGTCATCCATTCCTTCTTTCCAACAATGCCGCCTGTCCCGCTGATTTGCTCCAGCATTTTGTGTCTATCTTCAATTTAATCCAGCATCTGCAGTTCCTTCCCACATCACAATACTCCAAATGTGGTCTGACCAGCTCCTTAGCATTACATCCCTGTTTTTGTATTCTAGCCCTCTCGAAATAAATGCTAGCATAATGTCACCACGCCAAGGATCTTTAGAGGAGTTAGCAATCATAACTTACTCTGGATGTGCCGTTTGGAACTTGGGATCTCTCCAGATTTCAAACAGTAGGAAAAATTGATCCCATCCTCCGACAGGATTAAGTACATCATGTAATTCTGGAATTCAGTGAACTTTCTTTGTGGATGCCGTTCAAAAAAATAACATCATCAACATAACTTACGAATGTGACTGACCTTTTCCAGCATGCTTGGCTCACACGGTGGTTTATGACATGAATCAGGAGGAGAGCTGGGCAGGCCAAACCCACTGTGTGGCAGGGGTTTACAGGGGGGGGGGGGGGGGGTGGAGGCCATTCATCTGTTCTGTGTGGATGCATGCTAGCCCATGGAAAGGTCAACACATTGGCCGGCTCCCTGCCCAGAGTGCAAGAGGCTAAGGGGTGATATAGAGGTGAACAAAATCATGAGGGCAATTGATAGGGTGAGTTTAGTTTAGGGATACAGTGCAGAAACAGGCCCTTCGGCCCACCGAATCCGCGCCAACCAGCGATCCCCGTACACTAAAGCTGTCCTACACACTAGAAACAATTTACAATAATCATCGAAGCCAATTAACCGACAAACCTGTATGTCTTTGGAGTGTGGGAGGAAACCGGAGCACCCGGAGAAAACCCACGCAGTCACAAGGAGAACATACAAACTCCGTACAGAGACAGCACCTGTAGTCAGGATCGAACCCGGCTCTCTGGCGTTGAAAGGCAGCAACTCTACTGCTGCACCACCGTGCTGCCCAAAAAGCAAAGAGTCTTTTACCTAAGGAATCAAGGGCATTGGTTTGAGGTGGCAGGAGCAAGATTTAATAGGAACCTGACCGACAACGTTTCACCAAGGGAAATTAGTATATGGAACGAGCTGCTGGAAGAGGTGGTTGAGGCAGGTGCTGTAATAGAGACACTTGGATAGGTTTAGATTTATTATTGTCACGTGTACCAAGTACAGTGATAAGCTTTGTTTTGCATGCTATCCAAACAGATCAGATAACACCATACATCGATATAATCAGTCCAAACTCAAGTACAATAAGTTGTGTTGTTATCAGGCAACTGAACCATTCTATCACCAACTAGAGAGCGGTCCTGAGCTACTATCTACCTCATGGGACCCCCACGGACTATCTTCAATCGGAATTTATAGGTCTTTAGTTTAATCTAGTCTTTATCTTGCACTAAATGTTATTCCCTTTATCCTGTATCTATTCACTGAAGACAGCTTGCTTGTAATCATTAATACCACGCAACAAAAACTTTTCACTGTACCTTTGTACACGTGATAATAAATCAAAGTAATCTAAACTAAGGTTAGGTTTAGAAGGACATGGGCCAAACGCAGGCAGGTGGGACTAGTGTAGATGGGGTATGTTGTCCGGCATGGGTAGCTTGGGCCGAAGGGCCTGTTTCCACGCTGGAAAGCTTGTGAGGGAGAGGGGAGAAGAGGGATTGACCTGGGTGAAAATGCTCCTTGATTGTGCTGTTGAAGACGGAAAAGGCTGGTGAGACGACAGGCCCTGCGTCTTGTGTTCATAAATGAATAACAAACTCACTCGGGACGTCCCATAAAAGGATATTTACTGGGTAGTTGCAAGAAAGCTGGCATTGAACGGTGTCTGCTGTTTGTGTCCAAGTTGTGTGCACCTTGCCTGCTTTTCCAGACAGCCTCACCAGCTCCCCGCCCTGTCTCTAACGTCTCACTCGGCCTCTGATGAGGTTGCCACGTTGTTTTCAGAAATAACACTGAGGGATTGTGTGGGGGTTGAGAGAGACTAAAGTAGTCTTTGTCAGAGAGGGAAAAATGCCCTCCATTCCAAATCCTAGGCCTACCAGAAAATCAACATCTGCCCAGCAAAATACCCGATAAGAAGATGTGTGGGGAAAAAACTACAGATGCTGGTTAAAATTGAAGGTAGACAGAAAATGCTGGAGCAACTCAGCGGGTCAGGCAGCATCTTTGGAGAGAAGGAATGAGTGACGTTTCGGGTCGAGACTCTTCTTCGGAAGAAACGTCTCGACCCGAAATGACACCCATTTCTTCTTTCCAGAGATGCTGCCTGACCCGCTGAGTTACTCCAGCATTTCCTGTCAACCTGATAAGAAGATGTTTTTGAGCCGGTTGCAATTGTGAAAAATTGAATATGTATATTGAGACTTAATCCAGAGCTGAGATAATGTATTGGTGGTTTAGTGGTGTTGATGTTGGTTACTGTTCTAAACAGAAGGAATGAATTAACAATGACTTAGTTGTACCATCCATTTCAAATAGCACCATTAAAGTTTGGAATGTTAACTTGAAACGTTAAACTCCAAATCATGATCCTTGTATATTTTGTTATGATTCACATTTATCAAAAGCAATGGGTTTTTGCAGTGTCTTCCAAAGTACGCAAAGTCTCTTACCCACGTTCCATTGCTGTGGACACTGTTCCAAAGTCTCTTACCCACGTCCCATTGCTGTGGACACTGTTCCAAAGTCTCTTACCCACGTCCCATTGCTGTGGACACTGTTCCAAAGTCTCTTACCCATGTCCCATTGCTGTGGACACTGTTCCAAAGTCTCTTACCCACGTCCCATTGCTGTGGACACTGTTCCAAAGTCTCTTACCCATGTTCCATTGCTGTGGACACTGTTCCAAAGTCTCTTACCCACGTCCCATTGCTGTGGACACTGTTCCAAAGTCTCTTACCCACGTCCCATTGCTGTGGACACTGTTCCAAAGTCTCTTACCCACGTCCCATTGCTGTGAACACTGTTCCAAAGTCTCTTACCCACGTCCCATTGCTGTGGACACTGTTCCAAAGTCTCTTACCCACGTTCCATTGCTGTGAACACTGTTCCAAAGTCTCTTACCCACGTCCCATTGCTGTGAACACTGTTCCAAAGTCTCTTACCCACGTCCCATTGCTGTGAACACTGTTCCAAAGTCTCTTACCCACGTCCCATTGCTGTGGACACTGTTCCAAAGTCTCTTACCCACGTTCCATTGCTGTGAACACTGTTCCAAAGTCTCTTACCCACGTTCCATTGCTGTGAACACTGTTCCAAAGTCTCTTACCCACGTTCCATTGCTGTGAACACTGTTCCAAAGTCTCTTACCCGCGTCCCATTGCTGTGGACACTGTTCCAAAGTCTCTTACCCACGTCCCATTGCTGTGAACACTGTCCATGTGGTCCATGAGAGTCTGATCAATTAGAAAAATGTTGGCATTTTTCAACTAAACTGGGCCATCCTTTGAAAGGAGAAGTCTGTAATACTTTTGGGTTTCCCTGCTGCCTGTACAGAGGGAACTTGGAGTCCAATAAAATCTCAGTCCCTCTAAAATAAAGACACACAGTGCTGGAGTCCCATTGGGTGCACGGTGGCGTAGAGGTAGAGTTACTGCCTCACAGCGCCAGACCCAGGTTCCATCCTGACTACCGGTGCTGTCTGTACAGTGGGAGAGGGCAGTGACATCCACACTTCCAAAACTTAGCTCTACCCTGGACAAACCAACTCACCCGACCAGCGCCCTCCCCGAGCCACCCCCCCCCCCCCCCTCCACCAACACGGTGGTGCAGCGGTAGAGCTGCTGCCTCACAGCGCCAGAGACCCGTGTTCCATCCTGACTACAGGTGCTGTCTGTACAGAGTTTGCACGTTCTCCCCGAGACCTTGTGCGTTTTCTCCGGGTGCTCCGGTTTCCACCCACACTCCAAAGACGTGCAGGTTTGTAGGTTAATTGACCCTAACGTGTAGCTTGGTGTGAGTGCGCGGGGATCGCTGGTCGGCGCGGTCTCAGTGTGCCAAAGGGCCTGTTTCCGTGCTGCATCTCTAAATCTAAAGTAAAGTCTAAAAGTGGCAATATCAGTAGATAAAGTGGTAAATAAAACATATGGTGTGCTTGTCTTCATTGTTGAGTATTGGGGAAAAGAGTCAGGGAGTCATGGTGCAGCATTATAAAAGTTTGGTTAGGCCGCTTTGGAGTATTGTGTGCAGTTCTGGTCGCCCCATTACAGGAAGGATGTGCAGGCTTTGGAGAGGGTAAAGAAGAGGTCTACCACTCAGCTGCCTGCATTAGAGGCTCTTTGCTATAAGGAGAGTGGACACAAAATGCCGGAGTAACTCAGTGGGACAGGCGGCATCTCTGGAGAGAAGGAATGGGTGACGTTTTGGGTCGAGACCCTTCTTCCGACTGCTATACGGTTGGATAGGTTTGAAGAAGTGTTGTCCCAAAAAAGTCACCTATTCATGTTCTCCATAGATGCCGCTTGACCCGTTGAGTTACTACAGCACTTTGTATCTGCAGTATTGTGTTTCAAGAGACCGGGAATACTTTCTCTGGAACGCTGGAGGTTGCAGGGAGACTTGATAGAAGTAAAAAATTATGAGAGGCACAGATAGGACTGAAAACACTGATGCGCTATACAGAAAGGGCCAGAGCAGACTCTATCTGCTATGGAGACACAGGTCCTTTGGAGAGCAGGGGGCACTCCTAAGGACCTTCTACAACACGGCGGTCGCATCGGCCATTTTCTATGGAATGGTCTGCTGGAGCAGCAGCATCTCAGCAGAGGAGGGGAAGAGACTCGACAAGCTGGTCAGGAATGCCAGCTCTGTCCTGGGTTGCCCCCAAGACTCAGTGAGAGAGGAGGATGGTGGCAAAACTAACATCGCTGCTGGACAACGACTCCCACCCCATGCAGGACACTGTCACTGCACTGAGTAGCTCCTTCAGTGACAGACTCCTTCACCCCAAGTGCGTGAAGGAGAGATATAGGTCCTTCCTTCCCGCTGCTGTGAGACTATGCAACCAGCACTGCTCCCAGAAGACGCGTCAACAGTAACAGCTAAGTAATACACAGTAAACTGATAACAATTTATGTATCTTTTATTTATAATGAATGATCTCTTGCTCTCTTGCTATCCACTTTGCTGCTGTAACACTGTAAATTTCCCCGGTGTGGGACGAATAAAGGAATATATTATTATAGGGTAGACAATCAGAACCTTTTTCCCAGGGTTTCAGATTCAAGATTCAAGATTCAAGATTCAATTTAATTGTCACATGTACCAATTAAGGTACAGTGAAATTTGAGTTACCATACAGCCATACTAAGTGAAAAGCAACAAAACACACAGCCACATAAAATAAAATTTAACATGAACATCCACCACAGCAGATTCCACATTCCTCACTGTGATGGAAGGTAATAAAGTTCAATCACCTTCCTCTTCGGAGTGGGTGCCTGGAACGCACTGCCAGGGGTGGGGGTGGAGGCAGATGTGATGGTGGCGTTGAAGAGGCTTTTGGATAGGCACATGGACATGCAGGGAATGGAGGGATATGGATCACGTGCAGGCAGCGGAGATTAGTTAAACTTGCCATTCAGACCCGACCTGAAATGTCGCCTGTCCATTCCCTCCACAGATGCTGCCTGACCCACTGAGTTCCTCCAACACTTTGTGTTTTGCTGTAGTTTGCAGCATCTGCGGTTTCTTGCATGTCCACTTTTCTTTTAGTCTGACATCATCCTTTACTTCTTTAGTTAACTACGGGTGATGCATTCTTTCTTGGAAAGTCAGTGACTGGAATTTATCTTTGCTGAGATTTATTATGAAATATCTCTGAGCATCTGCCACTGCTAATGTTGCATCCAAGCCTTGAGTTTATTTTCCTCGAGTGCCTTGGCCAAGTATGTCCTCATACCATTGTTATTGCATTTATTTCGCTTTACATCACTGCTTGGAGACCCATTTTTTTCACCCAGAAACTGAATTTGACATTCTATAATGCTGTGATTATTCTGTTCCGAATCAAGACCATTTATTAATTTTGTCTTATTACATCATCTCAAATGCTGCTGCCTCCATGGACCCTGGGTGTACTGATCTAAGGAACCAGGCACAATATATCATGAATCACTTTCAAGGCTGCCTATTCCAATTTGGAATTGTCCAATTTAAAAGATGATAAAAATGAATAAAGGAGGGTAGAGCTGCTGCCTCCCAGCGCCAGAGACCCGGGTTCCATCCTGCCTACGGGTGCTGTCTCCACGGAGTTTGTACATTCCACCTGTGACCGCATGGGTTTTGTCCCACACTCCAAATACATACAGATTTGTAGGTTAATTGTCTTTTTTTAGTTTTAGAGATGCAGCGTGGACACAGGCCCTTCAGCCCACTGACTCCACGCCGACCAGCGATCACACCATTCACTTGCACTATCCTACACACTAGGGACAATTTGTAGAAGTCAATTAACCTAAAAAAACTGTACATCTTTGAAATATGGGAGGAAACTGGGGCACCCAAGAAAAGGGTCGTCGTCACAGGGAGAACGTACAAACTCCGTAAAGACAGCAGATGTAGTCGGGATGGAACCCGGGTCTCTGGCGCTGCGAGGCAGCAGCTCTACCCGCTGCGCCACCGTGCCGCCATCTGATGAAGCTGTTGAATAGGGCTGGAGTCCCAACATCACAATCAATATTGTGTTAGATCAGCGGAGATTAAATAAAAATTAAATCAACATAATATGATCCACATTTCATTTCCTGTGTAAGCAAGCACCATAAGTATGAGAGTTGTTGCGTGCCTGCAGGCAGTTTCCTTAATTGTAAACAGAACACTGGGGGAAAAGCACAGAGTACAGAGCTGTGCAGCATGGAAACAGGCCCTTCGGCCCACCTAGTCCATGCTGACCAAGTTGGCATACTGGGCTGGTCCCATTTGCCTGCATTTGCCCCATTGCCCTCTCAGCCATTGGTCAACCATAGCTAGGGGTTGCCAACTTCCTCACTCCCAAATAAGGGATAAAGGGTGGCAGGTGTGGCAGGGGATCCAGTATCTAACCAACTATAAGACCAACCTTGGAGCTGCTGAAGGTGACGCCTCGTTGGCAGAGGAGCTGAACCTCTTCTTTGCTCGCTTTGAAGTGGAGCCACCCGAGACAGCCATATCACACC
This sequence comes from Rhinoraja longicauda, assembly GCF_053455715.1. NCBI lineage: Eukaryota > Metazoa > Chordata > Chondrichthyes > Rajiformes > Arhynchobatidae > Rhinoraja > Rhinoraja longicauda. The sequence continues at coordinate 1,149,010 of NC_135963.1, forward strand.
ACATGGTCCACAGCAGCCTAACCCTCAAGATAGAGGAGCATGAGGTGAGGCGCACGCTGCGGGCCATCAATCCAAGGAAGGCTACTGGACCCGACGGCGTCTCTGGACGCGTGCTGAAGGACTGCGCTGACCAGCTGGCTGGAGTCTGTACGAGGATTTTCAACCAGTCTCTGGCCCAGTCCACTGTTCCATCCTGTCTGAAGTCCGCAATCATAGTCCCCTTGCCCAAAAAACCCCACATTTCCAGCCTCAACGACTACCGGCCAGTCGCACTCACACCAGTGGTGATGAAGTGTTTTGAAAAACTGGTCCGGGGTCATATCACATCACTCCTGCCCCGAAGCTTTGACCCCCACCAGTTTGCGTACAGAGCGAATAGATCCACAGAGGACGCTATAGCCACAGCCCTCCATGCTGCACTGTTCCACCTGGAGCAGCCGGGGAGCTACGTGCGGATGCTCTTTGTGGACTACAGCTCTGCCTTTAATACCATCCTTCCCCATAAACTGGTGGACAAACTGGGGGACTTGGGACTTCCACACTCCACCTGCATGTGGATAAATAGCTTCCTGTCAGCTCGCAGCCAGAGAGTCAGAGTGGGCCATCACACATCTACGGCCCTCAGCCTCAGTACCGGCTCTCCACAGGGCTGCGTGCTGAGCCCCCTGCTCTACACCATCTATACACATGACTGCACCCCCGCCCACCACAGCAACACCATTGTCAAATTTGCGGATGACACTACGGTGGTGGGACTCATCACCGGGGGGGACGAGTACGCCTACCGGGATGAGGCGGAGCAGCTGACAGTGTGGTGTGGAGAAAATAACCTGCTCCTCAACACCTTAAAGACAAAGGAAATAATAATAGACTTCAGAAAGAATAAAACGGACATGGTACCATTAACTATCAGAGGGGACTGTGTGGAGAGGGTGGCGGATTTCCGCTTCCTGGGAATCCATATTGAGGAGGACCTGACGTGGAGCGTGAACACCTCTGCGCTGCTGAAAAAGGTCCAGCAGAGACTGCACTTCCTGAGGGTGCTCAGGAAGAATAACATCACTCAGAGACTGCTGTTGTCCTTTTATCGGTGCTACATTGAGAGCATCCTAACATACTGTGTATGCGTATGGTACACCAGCTGCACAGCGGCTCAGAGGAAAGCGCTCCAGAGGGCCATTGACAACGCCCAGAGGATTGTCGGCTGCCCTCTACTTACCTTGGAGGACTTACACAGTTCCCGCTGCATCAAAAAATCCCAGAGTATTATAAAGGACATTTCCCACCCCGGACATTCCCTGTTTGAACTGTTACCGTCAGGCAGACGGTACAGATCTACAAGGACAAGGACAAACAGACTTAAAAATAGTTTTTACCCCACTGCTATAAAGGCACTAAATGTAGCCGCCAAGGAACGCAGGGGCGATACATAATAAGAGACTGTGAAATCGACAGAAGGATGTAGGGTTGGGTGTTTATGCGTGCTATTTTCATGATATTTATTTTAGTTGTTTATCTTTTTTAAAATATTTTACCTTGTATGTATCGTTAGCTTTTAGAAATGTTTGAATGGTGCACTGACTGGCTGACATTTTACAATTTCGTTGTACATGGCTCATGTTACAATGACAATAAAGGAACTATTCTACTATTCTATTCTATTATCGGCCACGTGTTCCCGCCCGGGCCAGGCGGCCGCCATTGGTGGAGTGAGAGCACGTGGCCGCTGGCTGGGTGAGGTCACGTGGACACGGGGCGGTGACGTCCCCCTTTGTCCCTTATTTGGGAGTGAGGAAGTTGGCAACCCTACTAATACAGGACAAGGCCGGTCCCCGTATGGGACAAGCTAATTTAGCCCAAAATACGGGATGTCCCGGCTAATACGGGACAGTTGGCGACCCTAACCCTAGCCTCCTCTGGCAGCTCATTTCAGATACGGACCACACTGAATGAAAAAATTGCCCCTGAGGCCCCTCTTAAATCTTTCACCTCTCACGTTAATCCTGTGTCCTCCAGTATTAGAATCCTTTACACTGGGGAAAAAGACTGTGAGTGTTTACTTCATCCATGCCCCTCATGATCTTGTACACCTCAATAAGCTCATCCTTCAGCCTCCTACGTTCCATTGGGAAAAATCCCAGCCTGTCCACCTGTAACTCAAGCCTGCAGGCCCATGATAACATTAGATAAAGAGTGTGATATCCAAAATATCTGTTTAATTTGTGCGTGCTGGTCCCAGGAGTAGATCTGCAATCACTCATTAC